>NC_065527.1:1272444-1281149 GCF_006386435.1 Epinephelus moara
CTTTTAGTACCAGATCTGTGTGCTAGGTACCCCAACAGAGGGGGGACCAAACATGGGGACGCTAAGGAACGCTTCTGTTGGTACCATCCACAACTTTTCACTGTGGAGAAAATGTGGGCGTGCAGCCTCGTTCTGTGGACGATAAACCAGGTGCAGATTTCCATCTGTGTCACCGCTGATGAGGAAATACTCCACGTGTATCTGTTGTGGTTAAACTCTTTACATTTGTAAAACCTGTCACGTTTATGTGAAATTAAAGTTTACAGAGTAGGTTATGTGTATCTGCAAATCATGCTGTGTCTTTGTGGATGTGACTTCACACAACACACACACACACATATATATAAAGACGTGTTTGTGAGTCATGCTACACATTTGTCGATCATCTTGTGTCGGTTACAAATAATTAAGTCCAATAAAAACGTCCATACTGTGTATAGAACTGGTTGGACATTTTTAGTTTGCACGTATTTGCGTCTCATGTCCACTTCCTGTGGAGACATCGGCTGCAGTCACAGACGGAGACGTCTGAAAGAACGGGCAGGAGGTGTCTATGTCTCGCCCAAGGACACGTGTCTCTTGCTGGGATCAAACCTGACACTGTCAGCGTGTGATGGTGGGAAGGACTCCAGAAAGGTCTCCCAGTAGAAGTCAGACATCATTATAAAAGTCATCCACCATCCCAACAAAGTGCCTTCACTAAAGAGCAGATTATCTCTGTGCCGGGTGATAGATGGAGTCTGTGGATGGATTTGAGCCTCGTACAGGAGGCCTCGGCTCGGCTGTCTATCGTATGGGCTCTTTCTGTCAGTGAAACTGTTCACTGTGGTACAGAGTGAAGTGCGGTAACGTCACAGCCTGGATGTAGTTTCTGTGGCTTTGTCTGGAGTGTCAGAAGATATCTGTGGTGATGTATGTTCACAGGTCATGACAACAGTAAAGACTTTTTTTGTAAAGACATTTTTTAGGGCTTATATTGCCTTTATGACAGCGCAGCTGGAGAGTGACAGGGAGAGGGGCAGATAGAGATGGAGGGAGATAGATGACTGCAGCAAAGTTTGCACGCTGTGAGCCGGAGGTCACCCCTACAACATTCAAACTTGGCTCCTCTTCCCTACACTGCATGCACGCACACTGAGAGACAGTACTGTTGTAGGGAGGCTACATTTAGAATAATGAAAAGGTCAATACTTTAGCTGCTGACACCTTCCTGTCCAACAGGAAACAGTCCAACTCACTCTGTCCTCCTGAGAGCAGAGCTTTTGTCTGGAATGCATTTTTAATTTCTCCGAGCTATTTGGGATCAGTACGACCTGACGAGTATAAAAAACTAATCATCGTCAACGATAATAAAATCCCAGTGTCTTCAGACGAGTACTTTCTGATTAACAGTGTCGTTTTTTGTTACTGTTGCTAAACTACAAACTTTATTAATCATAAATAAACAAGTTTCAACCATAGAATGTGATCAGTTTTTGTCTACTTTTGTATCAGGATCGGCTGCAGACTGACTCTGCAGAGATGGCTGCCATCTTGTTTTTACATGGATTTGTGTATTGTGCTCTTACTGCCACTAGATGGCACAAAAAAGTGTCCATGAATGAGGACAACAGGTCTGAGTTAAGCAGAGTGAAAGTGCAGGAAACCCAAAATGTGATGTCCTCATACAAGGACGCAGGGTCTCAGGAGGCTAGAGTCGGATCAAGCTTTGTCCGCTTGACGTTTCGCCTTCCTCTATCTGCATTCGCTTTCTCTTTGATGAGTGCTGCAGCTGCCTAAAGGGCAACGTCTGGGGCGGAATAATGAAGCCAACATGAAAGTCAGTCATTCCTGCTGGTTTATGATTTGTGAAGACAGAAAAACATGATAAACTCTGCAAGCCGTGATGAATGGGCCTCGGACAGGATGCCTGTACACGTGGCTGTGCATCAGACACTGCACGCATATAGTAAAAAGCTGTGCAGTATATGTGTAATATTTTAACATCTAAATCACTGTTATCAAGCTGCAGTTGCTTTTATTTTGAAAGCCAGTGACCCCGTGGTCACATTGGTCACCGACGTGGAGGACTCCAGCCATGACACTGTGCAGCCCGAGGATGAGGTGGCAGCCTACATGGAGTTCAAGACACCCAAGGAGGATCCTTTGGAGGTTTGATGGTGGTGGAAGGAGCATGCTAAAACCTTTATCCCGTCAAAATGCGACCATTTTGTGAACTAATAATATTTCCTTGTATCCCGGCGAGGCCTCTGCGCTGCCCCTGGTGCCCGGCCCCTAACAAAAGCTGTCAGTATAATCAAGCTCAGAGCAGCACCTTGATCAGACAGCCGTTCAGATAACTGCAGGGCTGCAGAGGAAACATGCTGCTGTGCAGTATTCAGGAGTGTACCACAAACCAACTTTTCCACTTGTTACCATCACAATATAACTGTCAGTCAACAATAAGAGAAGAGCTCTGGTGCAGCGTTTTAATAAAAGAGGCCAGTGATAACAGCAAATGGTCCTTGAGTGTCTCTGTAATGGTGAAACTGAGCACGAGGAGAACAGATATTATATCTGGCTGCTGGGAGATTCAATTTGGATTTGGAGGCAGACTGACTGATGTGTCCGACGCAGCGGTGATCAGTATCTGCACTGAGCTGAGTGAGAAGAAGTCGGGGAGATCAGGACGCACAGACAATACAGTCAGGTGAACATTTCTAGACTTAAACTGACTGAATTCTAGATAACTGAGTACAGCTGATTTTATTCATTGTTAAAGAGTTTATTCTGCTCACAGAAAATATGACGAACTGCCTCCATTAATGAGGCTATAAGAACATTTCCACATATCAGTATGTATCATGATGTTGTTAACTGACGGACATGAACTGTGTTACATGAAGAGATGCACTGAAGGATCGGCAGATCGATGGCTCTTTCTCGACTCTGTGGGTCGTGGTCCATGGCTGCTCTGAGCTGGCAGAGCGATTTTTCTGGTTAATTCCGGTAACAAATGGGACTCTGGCGTGCTAACTAGCTATGTGCTCCCATGTGGGCGACACCCCAGCATCTTAGAGGGACAAGTGACGTTCAGTCACACGAGATTGACCAATAACAGTCTGGTGATCGGACTTGACTGATTTTCAGCTTGATCGGCTGTGACCAGTGACCAGCTGGTCCGTCTCAGATGCAGACGATCCTGCGCCGATCAAACGTACACGCTTGAGCTACATGATGGTTCATGTCTCCTGCAGCACAGATGGAAGCGGTGCATTTCCACCAGATCTGGCGACAGACGGCAGAGTCCTGCACAGGTCCATTTTTAAAAACCTGCACCCGCCCATACCTGTAAAGCTCAGTACCAGAACTGACCTGTTACCTGTCGCTAAGTAAAAGCTGCACCCTTTAACACGCTCAGTGGCGGGATGGTGAAAACATTCAATCACTGCCAGGTTAGGAAACATGTTAGCATGCTCCTTCCACCACCATCAAACCTCCAAAGGATCTGAACTCCATGTAGGCTGCCACCTCATCCTTGGGCTGCACAGTTTCATGGCTGGAGTCCTCCACGTCGGTGACCAATGTGACCACCGGGTCAAAGGCCTCCACGTCGGTGACCAATGTGACCACCGGGTCAAAGGTCACACTGGTGTCACTGACTTTCAAAATAAAAGGAACTGTGAAGGGAATTTTCATTTTCATTTTTACTTTGTTTTATTCTGGAAAAATAAAAGATATATTTTAGTTCTCACCTGCTGCCCGCCTGCATGTGGTTCATTTTTACCTGTGAATTTATAAATATACATATTTTTACCCGTTGCACAGCTTCTCATGGATTACCTGACCTGGTGCAGGAAACAGTCTCTGGCTTTTATTTGATCTCTAGTGTTGGCACAAAATGTTGCCACCGTCACAATGAACGTCCGGCTGAACGCTGTTCAGACTTCAAATATTTGTGTTAAACAGCCGAATCTGATTGGACTGTGATACTTCTGAGCTGGGTGACGGTTATTGACGAGTTTAATGACCGAGTCGAGTGGTGGTTTGCTGGGACCATTAACAGCTCAGTGCTGGGTATTAGCCGCTGCTGCTGTGTTAGCTCGAGCTAACTGGGCAGACATTAAACTGGCTGCTGACCGAGTATCCAACCCGGTGCAGGACTCTATAAAGTACATGCTGCTAGGGCTGGGCGGTATGACAAAATTTTCATATCACGGTTTTAAGAAAAAATCATATCAGTTTCACGGTATTTTGCTCAGGTTCGGCCAACTTGACATGCTGCTGTGTTCTGCTATGGCCTATTCAAGTACCGGAATTTATTTACCTGACAACGCCTGAACACAACACACGCTCCGCTCCATTCATTTGGGCTCCACTGACTGTTCATTTGGGCTCCACTGACTGCGTACGGAAGCGACACGTAGAGAAGCCAGCGGGGTTGTTTACCTTTTGCCGAGCCGAGAGGCTGCATGTAGGCTGCATGAAATGTTAAAGCATTTTCCACCTAAGTTATTACATATATTTGAGTTATCTACAAGTTTACTGTACTGTTTGTCATCTACTCGCTTTCAAATGTACGCCACAGACATTTACACAATGTCACGGATAAACATGGGTAAATGCATGAAAAAAAATCATCACATATCACCTCTGATAATGGTTCATTCATTTAAAACCACATTGTGCTCGTTTAGCACACTATTTCATGTAGTTTTTATCTGCTGGAGGGTCGCGTAGGGGAGCGTAGCGCGACAAAAATAGAAGAGCCGTGTAAAATTGAGAGTTGTCGCGCGACAGACGGGGGTTGTAGCGCCGCTCCCGTTGCCGGTGGAGCCGCTGATTAACAGGGGGGCGAGCTGCTACGGGACTCGCGCTGCAGACGTGTCGCGCCGCTGACGTGCCCGGTGGAGCCCGGCCGTAACTGTCTCGTACTCGGGACGGGTCGTCTTCGGTCAGGAAAATGCAGTCCGAGCCGTGCTCTAGTGTGCTCACCTGTGTGTGTGTGTGTGTGTGTGTGTGTGTGTGTGGGTGGGTGTGTGTGTGTGTGCGCATTGGGGCGAAACTCCGCCGTGCGCGATACAGAGGGCAGAGGAGAATTGTAAACGGCGGTGCGCCGCTGCTAGCTGCATATAGGGGGAAACACTGCTCTTTTTGGTATGAGTTCTTCTGGGTCATCGTGTGCAGTTGCTTTGCTTTCAGGACTCTCTCCGGCAGCCATTCTGGCCTCTAAACTTTTCTATGCTCTCACTCTCACCCGCTCAAGCATGCCTGTGGTGTGCAGCGGTGAGATGGGTCCCCGCTGAAACACTTTCCTGCCGCGCACGTTCCGGATGTTGTTTGGGCTATTCACCTGTATTGCGGTATATGAAAAATTCATATCATAACGAAAATAAATACCGGTTTTCGGTACAAATTACATGCTGCTCATCTTTTTTCGGGTTACCAGTCGGGTTCCTGACTTGGTGCAGGCGCAGGGTGAGCAGTGGGGAGGACGTCACTGAGCACCCTTTGTGACTGAACTTTCATTGAAAACTGTTTGTTATTGTTCTTACGCTCCCAGTTTGGACAGGCAGGTTAGAACCGGCACGGTGAGGTCGGTTCCAAAAGTCACACAGTGACACAAACTAACTACGTGATGGAGGGCGGCAGCGAGTCCAGGCTGATCCAGAGAGTTAAACATGTTGAGCTCACGTCATCAGGGCGGTCTCACCAGGATACCTTATCGTTTAAACAAACCTGAGGACACAATAGATCTTAATAAAGTCTTTGCAGAACAAGGAAGACTAATTTATGTGATGGAACGTGTTTCCTGTGAGGCGGTGCTAAACAGTGTTGTGGCGCTGAGCTAGCTTCCTACATCAGTTCCTCCCAGCTGAGAGGACCTGAAAGAGTTTGTTGCAACTAGTGTTGTCACAATACCAAAATCTTTGTTTCGGTACTGATACCAATATGAATTTCGATACTTGTCGGTACTTTTCCTAAGGAAAAGTCCTTTTGGATACAAACCTTTAGAACAATAAATAGTAGGGGTGTAACGGTACCAAAAAATTATGGTTCGGTAAGTACCTTGATACGGACGTCACGGTTTGGTAACTCAAATGTTTCACCAAGTTTGTGTTGTCTCCCTTTGCGAGGCAGACTTTGTCTTGTCTTTTTTCACGTGCACCAGCTGCGAATGTTGATACAGGTGTTGTCATACACACCACTTGCACAATATGTGCTCCAATAGGAACAAGGAAGGCGTTTGTGTGCATAAATGAATTAAATAAATTAATGAATTGAATCAATTTAAAAAGTACCGGTATTTTCCAAATGCAGTATAGTACCGTTTGGAATACTCTAGTACCGCGGTACTGTTTTAGTACCGCGGTACTGTTTTAGTACCGGTATACCGTGCAACACTAGTTGTAACTGTCTGTTGTGAGTTTTCTCGTGGGAAAAATTAGCATGAACTAAATGATCTCCTAAATTTCACCCTGTTTGTGTACAAACAGCGCTGAGTCATTATAAATTTGGGATCGCTCAGGGTCTGATTTTAATATGTGCCACTGTTTCACACACGCTGACCTGACACGGCGACCCTGGGGAGAGCAGGTGGTTAAACATGGAGCTGAAAATTGTTTCTCTCTTTTCTGGCTCTTGCTGAACAAGTCAAGGCGAGATTTCTCCGGGGCTGAGTTATGTGATTGTTCCGCCCAGTCGAGGGGATATCCTCTGACAGGAAGTTTGGTTTTATATCCACTGCTTTTGCTACATAATTTTGTGTGGTCTGACATCATTTCCCCCCGGCCTCTAAAATATGGTCTTGCTTGTCTGGGTGGTTGGGATGTTAACTGGTGCCCATCTTCTCCTCCTTTTCCTTGATGTTCTCTCTGATGTTTACATCTGGAAACTCAACCAGCCGAGCCTGGTCTCACTCCGAAGTCGTCAGATCCGGCACTTGGGCAGTGACGTCATAAACCAATGAAAAAAGACGCCCTTTAATGTCAGCATGATACATGGCTGGTTGCCGTTATAGTTTAACAGTGCCATGTGGCGTTAGGGGGAAACGTAGAGGGACAAGGACAAAAGTTACGGCGGGACAAAAGTCCGATTGGGGCGGGTGGGAGGGGTGGATGGGTCCAACAAACATCGACTTTCACCTGAGAGAGCGGTGTTCACTTCCTGTAAGATTCTAAAGCCAAACCCTGTTCTTTTTTTCCTAAACCCAACTACACGCGTGTGTTTGAAGGAAGACAAACCTCAATTCATGGTGTTGTGCTTTTATTTTGAAAGAGACTGTATGCAAACTGTACATTTCCTGTGAAAACAGAAGTGTATTTTGAAAACAGACAATGCATGTAACAGGCTGAAGTTGACACGGCGTCCCAGAACGTCAACAACCAACACACCCAGGGTACCTTGGACGTCATATGTGGACGTGGAAAGTCCATGACCAAACATGGACATGTGACGAGGTCACAGTGAGGATGATGATGGTCCTGATGGTTGTTGTTACACTGGTCGGTACTTTCCTTTATTGTGCTTCTCTTCTCTCATCTGTCCTCTATTGATTCTCTCTTTTACTTAATCACACACACACACACACACACACACACACACACACACACAGAGTGTCCCCATCTCTCCCTGTTTCTGTCCTCCTCCCTCACTCCTATATTGAAATGGTGTCACGGCTCATCGCAGAGTGGAAAAACAAAATTCTATTCATGTTGGATCTATTTTTACTGTTCATAGAAAGCCACCTATCTGAGCAGCTCTTTTTAATTCAGAATGCAAATGCTTCATTTTTATGTGAATGGATCTGCCTGTGCTGTGCTAATAATTTTGGAGACATCATTTCCAGTCTTCTCAGAGCCTCCAAGTAAAGGTCTGAGGAAGAAATGAAATCTACCGGTGGTGACGAAGAACAGAGTAACACTGATTGGATTCTGCTGACAGGTTGAAGTGTGCGTGATGGGACTATTCCTGGCGTGGCAGATTAGACTAAAACCAGACCTTTATCTCAGAGCCATCTCCCACAGACGGAGAGAGGTCTGTGGTGTTTTCTCATTTCTCTTTGGCTCTAAGCCTCAGATGCCTGCAGGCATTTCAGCAGATAAACTTTGGCCTTGGCTCTGACCTCTGTCCTTCTCCCACGTCGGCATTAAGCTCCCCTCCTCCATCAGCTTTGGAGCGTAAAGTGCCGGGATCAGTTTTTATCACATCGTGTGTTTCTGCTCACGGCAGTGGTCAGCTTTGTTAAGATTTGCTGCCCTGCCACAACAGCTACGGCCCTCCTGGCAGTGGTAATGGTCATTCTTCCTGACGTACGGTCCCACAGCAGCAGAGAAGTGCTGATTTACTGTGGACTCTGGTGGTGAGTTTATTGTCTGGCCTTCAGAAATGCATATGTCACCAAGGTTCTGACCCTGAACTTGGACAAAAGCAGACGCACTAGTTTTTACTTCAGCAGGGATTCAGAACATTTGGAGAAAAACTGTGATTCAGAGATCAGCTGACATCATGAGAAGTGACACAGGACAAAAATCTGCACCTGCCCGTACCATAAAGCTCCGTACCAGAACCGACCAGTTACCTGTGACCATCCCCCATGATCAAACCCCCCCAGGCTCCAGTCCCTCACATGAAGCTGGTTCTCCGTTCTTGAATTGGACGTCTCTTTGACTGGATGGTGAAAACATTCAATCACTGCCAGGTTAGGAAACATGTTAGCATGCTCC
>NC_065527.1:1282365-1290429 GCF_006386435.1 Epinephelus moara
ATGCGAATATTCTGGCTGTACTATTGTTGTCGGTGAGATCAGTATGTTATATGAACATTATTCCTTAGTCTCTGCGACATATTAGGAGGATTTTATGACTATTTGCTTTATATTTCTTACATATAGCTCCTTTAATTTAGCTGAACCGTTACAGTACACTTTAATTTCAGCTTGTTGATAATAGTTTGTTTGTAGACAAACAGGCTCACTGTGGCTTTATAAAACACACCAGAGGTGAAGACAGACTGCAGCAAACCAGTAGAAAAATATGGGTGTTGAATTACTTTTATTTTCCTCTTTACTTGCAAATGTTTAATTGCACTCACTGTGACAGGCATCAAAAGTGAAAATACAAAAGATTTACAGTGAATGTATCACAGGCTGCGGCTCAAACTTTGCTTTCAGTCATCAATACAACAGCTAAATAGATTTCACAAATTATTTTCCAGTTGCTTCCACTTTTTTGATCGCTGCTAAGCAACCGTCATCAACCTCGACACTTGCACACACTTAGATCAGATGTTGAAAAGCCTCTCACTTTAGTTCCGTCATGCAGGAGATCCATCAGATATGCGTTTAATGCACATGTAGTTGTATATGACGTGTCACTGTCTGCAGACAGGCTGCGTATGATGTTTCATTTCAGCTGGTGATCAAGTTGTAGGTCAGTAATACTCACATTAAAGTCAAACACCTTATCAGCGCCTCCGTCGAGCTCGGTGTGCTGCTGAAGTTGACAGATGGCTGAAAGGAGATGCAGTAAAGTTTAGTGACATAATTACAGAGAAAAAAAAATTCTGCATCGCTGCTGTAGTTCAGTAAATAAGTGCCAAGGGCTGTGGAACCAGGCTGCTTTCCAATTAGCCCAATGACACCCTTTCTACTCAGCTGCCAAATGCATATGTGTGTGTGGATGTGTGTGAGGGTCCCTTTACACATTTAGAGGCTCTCTCGTGAAAGAGAGTGTTTGCAAATGCATTTGTGTGAGTAAATATATTGTGGAGATGTGCGGCTCCTGAGCAGACTCCACAGAAGGTGGAGAGCATGCTTAGCTCAGATCAGAGACACCAGACTTCCTGTAAACGGCCCTTCATGTACAGGATGCTGGTGTTGACACGCAGCCAGGACTGGAGCGCTCCAACAGGCCAAACACATGGTCGTCCTGCTTCCTCTCCCAGTACACCAGCTCAGCTCTGCTTCATCGCCGTCACAGGTTGGAGAGGAGAGGGTTTCATTTCTTATTAACTCGCTCCCTGGAAAAGTCATCAAAGCGTCAGAGTGATCGGAGCGTCGTAGTTTTTGTAATTGCTTTATTTAAATGTAAATTGAATTAACTGCTCATTAATTGGCTTCAAAATGCATCACTTAGATCATTGATTATAATCAGCCGCTGAAAAAGTCTGTAATTATTCCAGTGGCATGCTGCAGCCTGTGATACTGCTGAATATCATCATTTCCCATTTGTTTCAAATGTCACATTAACTTTGTGCCGCTGAAATAAACGGCCGCTATTTTCTGCCATGAAATATTTTATGTTGCTTCTTCGCACGGTCAGAAGAGTGAGGGTGCAGCTGTGTGATATGCTGTGATGTAAAAGATGACTGTTTGTCTGTGATCAGTGTTGGGCTCCTTATTCTAAAAATGAAAATACAACTTGTTACTCTTTTCAATAGTAATGACATTACATCACTTGTTACTCCCTGCCAACAGTAACTCGTCACATTACTTTTCTGTTACACCCCATAAAATTTGTAATTGCATATCTCCCCAAAACTCAGGTGTGTCTCTGTGTGAATGTCAGGGTGATCACCGCTAAGTGTAGCTAAGGTTTGATAGCTTCTATTTACCTGGAGGTCTTCTGTTGCCTGTGAGCGGTATCTTCCCAACGCTCTGCCCAAAAGACAGAGAGTCACTCGTGGAGCAACATTCATCCACCACATATCCAACCACAAGCTCCATCACCTCTCTGTGTCTGCAGCTGTCCAAGAGTAAACTGCATTTTTAGTTGTTTAGCCAGTGCAGAGCTACAGCCGACCTCCGCAGCTGAGGAGGACTCACCTTTGGTGGGGTGTATTTCCTGTCGGTTGTGCTAACTGAGGTGTTCCAGACCGAAGGTTTTCACAGAGGAAAAAGTTTTAGTCCGACTGCCTGCAGCAGTAGTGTTCTTGTCATCTTTCCATCATCCATCCGTTTTCATCCTTTTATCTGGGACGGGGTCGCGGGGGCAGCAGGCTGAGCAAAGCACCTCAGACATCCTGCTCCTCAGGACGTGCCCGGAACACCTCTAACAGGAGGCGCCCAGGAGGACCCTGATCAGATGTTGAACCACCTCAACATGAAGGAGCAGCGGCTCTACTCCGAGCTCCCTCCAGATGTCTGACTCCTCCCCCTATCTCTAAGGCTGAGCCCAGACACCCTACAGAGGAAACTCATGTCAGACGCTTGTATCTGTGACCTCATTCTTTCAGTCACTACCCAGAGCTCATGACCATAGGTGAGGGTTGGGACGCAGCTGGACCAGGAAGTAGAAAGCTTTGCCTTCTGGCTCAGCTCCCTCTGAACCACGATGGTCTGGTGCAGCACCTGCATCACCGCAGCAGCACCAAACCACCGATCCATCTCACGCTCCATTCTACCCTCACTGTGAAAAAGACTTGAGCTTTCTCACTTGAGGCAGTAACTCTCTCCCAACCCAGAGGGAACAATCCACCAGTTTCTTGGCAGAGAGCTATGACCCCAGATTTGGAGGTGCTGACTGAGGTCACCAAACCGGACCCCTTCCTGCCCCGCCTGCACCTTGAGATCCTGTCCATGCAAATCACAAACAGGATCGGTGACGAGGGACACAGCTCTCATTTTGGTCGTACAGAGACCACATGGCCTCAAAGATTCACATGTAAAAACAATTAATATGAAGATGTTCTTAATAAAACATGATATTAGAAATGAATCCGGCCTCTCTTCTCTCTGCAGCTGTGGTAAATTAACAGCACTTCTCTAACTTGCTCTATTTGTCTTTTATACTGTACCTCTGACGGCTGCTGCACAGACCTTACTCTGCCGTATCCATCAGTAATGTATTATCTAATGAAGTGACAGTCCTGCGCTCGTGCTCGGCCGTCACTGGTTTGTTTACATAGTAATTGTCCAACGTGGTGCTTCTCAGTGTTTGGAGTGAATTGTAAATGGGTTGTTTTTGCCTTGTTGCAGTCACGGTGTGTGGCGACCACAGACGCTGGACTAATATGATTCACAATGATGGAATGAGTCTCTTATCTCCCCTCTGGCCCACACCTTCCACTCTGTCCCTGCAGAGCCCCGCAGCGTTTTCTACACCCACTGCTTCACATCCCAACACACACCCCCAGAGAGTCACGAGTGTAAACACCATCTAAACCTATCAAGCCCTCTTAAGCAGAGCTTCTCTCTTCACAGAGCACACCATGAGCCATTTCTTCCCGCTGCTGCATTCTCCCGGAGAGGATCAAGGTTGTGGCCGGCGACACACACACAGAGCAGTGTGTTGGCCCAGAGGGTGCTTATCGCTCGGCCTTGTTCTGTGTGCAGGGACAGCGCTGGCTCTGCTGAGACCCAGTCTGCTCTGGCTCAGGGACCTGTGGAGACTGTGATGGCTTTCAAGTCTGTAGTCCTGCCTCAGGCCAGCAGTCAGCGGCCGAGAGTGCTGCCTCTACAGGAGCAGCTCCCTCAACACAGCGTGTCTGCTGATGTTCCATGTTAGTTTAAAGTGACAGCACACAACTGCACACAGGAAGTGATGACACCTGGGTGGACTCAACATGGAGGCGTACGTGTGCTGTTTCAGTGTGTCTTTGAAAGAATTTTTTCAACATGCATCACACTCAGTGTCGGGCAGCAACATGTTACAGTAATAATATTATTTTTTTCAATAATCAGTAGTGTAACTAATTACTAATGGAATCTCAGTAATTTATCACAGTTACTCCAAAACCAAACAACTTTTTACAGCATTACTTTTGTTATCACATCACTGCTGACTTTAAATACAGAATCACATCAGCGGACTCATTTTAGTAATCGTCGTGCTGCGCACACACGTCATGAAGCAGAGCGCTGGTTGGAAATATTCCCGTTACTGTGATTCTGTCTGGAGGAAAGATGACATGAACTCTGCTGCTGCAGGTAGTCGGACTAAAATTCTTTCCACTGCGAAAAACACGTCCTCAAACCTTCAGTCTGAAACACCTCAGCTACTACGACTGACAGCACAACAACGTGAAGCTCCAGGAAATACACCCCACCAAAGGTGAGCCCTCCTCGGCCGCAGAGGTCGGCTGTAGCTCTAAACAACCCAAACTGGATTTTAATCGTAGACAGCTGCAGACACAGAGAAGTGATGAAGCCTGTCGTTGGATATGTGGTAGGGGTGAGTCCGTGTTTACGTGTTCACGTGTTTGAGATCATAAATGGTTATGAAAAATTAGTACACGAAAAATGTTTTTTCTTAGGGGGGAGGGGGGTGATACTAATTGTTGACTAACTGTGAATATGACAAGAAATGGTGTGAGACCGGGTTTGGCAACAGGTCAGTAGCCTACGTTTTCCGTTCTATTAAAACGGTGCGGTCGTTAAGGGGGTCGTTCGCCTGTGGGCTACAATGAGTACCGGGCCATCAAATCACAGCATCCGTGGTGAGAGGACACAGAATTGTTTGCGCTTTTACGCACGGGTCAGTGAAGTGGCGCGCATGACTCGTGCTACGAATGGACGGACGGACGAGCCACGTATCTCAGTGCTGCTTTAAAACAGGTAATACATCTGGCTACATCTTTCCCACATCAAATATCCATGATCGCCTTGACCTGCGTGCATAAAAGCGCACACAATTCCGTGTCCTCTCACCGCGGATGCTGTGGCACACAATTCCGTGTCCTCTCACCGCGGATGCTGTGATTTGATGGCCCGGTACTCATTGTGGCCCACTTTTTTTGATGTTTCGAAACCTCAAAAACACAAACGTCCTCCTGTTGAACAGGTTTCCACCTAAAAGGTCTTCATCAGGTTGGAGAAGGGTGGACAGGAGGATTTTATAAAAAAAAAAAAATTACTTCAAATTGTTTACGTACAGTACGGTTAGCAATTTAGTATTTTTTAATTTTTTACTTGATGTTTGTTATTGTAATTTGTCTTTTTTCCTTTTTTTACACAAACAGCAATTTTTCATTTTAGTACAGGCATTTTATTATTTTTTTTGTTTTAGCACTTGTTGAGGCGTGTCACTTTCAAAATGGCCTCTCAGTAGCTATGTTTCCATCCAAAAGTGATTCGAATCATTGGGAAATGTGCATTAAAAGAAATACGAATCCTGTGTGTTTCCATTAAATGTACGGACTTTGGTGAAAACTATGAACTCGTGCGAGTTCTCTGCAGAACCGGAAACAAAACAAGTCTCACATTCTTCTTCTTCTACGTTTTCTGGTGGTTGGCAACCAGCTTGTAAATGCATTACCGCCTTCCTGACCCGGAGTGTGGATATCACCATGGAGAGAGGTGCGCTACGTCAGACTTAATTCGAACATAACTGTTTCCAGCCCCCGTTTTGCAAATCAACATTTTTTCGAATCAACCAAAACCCGGCTAAAGCGAGCGTATTTTAGTTTGTGCGAATCAGGAGGTTTTAATTCGAATTTTGGCGTTTCCATCATAATTTTCCGATGCAATACTTCTAGATGCGCATCTAAACAGGCTGATGGAAACATGGCTAGTGTGATCCACTGCTGTCACCCACCTGTGCTCACTTATTAATCAAGATTGGGTGACTCCTCATACCAAGCCTGTTGAGTGTTTGCTTGACCCCTGACAAAGAGCTCAGAGTGGAAACCAGTCTGTGTTTTAATGCAGGCAGACATGTTTTGGAATAAAACAATGTTCCTTCAACAGCACCTGCATTATTTATGATCAAGTCGGTCCTGGAGCTCAGCACCATCTCGTTCTTCAAAGAAAGTTTGAACACTGTAGAGTTTCCCTGTCTTTCGTGGGGCTGGATTACGTCTCCGTCCTGTCTGTCGCCTCTGTCACTGACAGCTCTGACAAAACGTCCTGTGTGTCGGCCCGCTGCAGAGAGAGGCAGGTGCCGGCAGCTCTGATCAGTGTATTCATGGTGTTTATCAGTAAGGATGATTAATTGGCATCAGAATAGGTTTCCATCCCACCGCCTGCATCCTGTTCTGTCCTCCACTCCATGTTTAACAGCATCTTTGTCTTTCTGCTCTTCATCTTTGCGTTCCCCGTCATCCTGTCCTTATTTGGAGTCGTCTCTCTCGCTGTCTTTCTGCCACCCTGTGATGTGTACGAGAGTTGACGGCAGCAGCCTTGGTGTGAGATCTCCTGCTACCAGTCATAATTGACTAACCTCCACCAAACCACAACCTGCGCTGCGCTTCTTTTCTGCCGTGTACTGGGACAAGCACTCATTTATTTTCCATACTGCTCAGTGTTATTACTCTGTCTCCATCATTTCCTATCTCTACTGCTCGTCTGTCTCTCAGGCAGCTCTCCTCTCTTTCACTTGCTCTTATTTGCATAACGTTGTTGCAGAAGATGTCTTTCATCTTTTCAGTATCAGATTGGAAGGAGGGAAAATTACATTACCTTTCCTGTCATATTACAAAGTGCTCTATCTGAGAGTTCAGCAGATCAGGAGCGCCGCGCCCCTCAAACAGCACCGTCAGGGGATTTGGAAGCCATTCAAAAGATGGGGAGTGACTCGTAGGAAAGTCAAAGGTCAAGATAACCTATTTAGTCACATTTATAAGCTGCAATGCGAATTTGTGTGAGTGGGATTTTGGCCTGTCATTAAAAAGTGTGTGTGTTTGAGAATGCAGTGTACAAGTCTGGTGTGGGTGGACAGTGAGAGCTGAATCTGTGTGAACACATTATCGTCTGGCTAATGTGCGGAGTCTTATTGGATTCACGTTGAGACTGTTTCCCCTCCGTTGCCTCATGTCTAGTCACGTCCTGGAGCTGCTGCTTCCCTCCGAACTCAGACATCCCTGGTGATTTTGGCAGAATGAGAATTGGCATTTTGGATTTTTCCTCAGAATCCAGAGATTAATCTTCAGTGAGACGGGATGGAAGCCGTTTCAACAGGGATCCAGATAAAAGCAGTGTAGATAAGGAGGGCGAGGTGTTGCCTGGCTCTGAATATTTAAAGCTGCCGTCCTGGACTCTGTATGCACGGCAGCCCTCCATGTGGCTGCTTGTTGAGAGGGGAGTCAACACAGAGCTCCATTCACAAGTCAATTAGGTTTTGTTTGTTGTGTCCATGTATTCAGAGACAGATAATAGTTTTGGGGTCTCCAAGACGCCGTAAATCAGGGTTTGACATGGCCACAAAAAGTTGCTCTGTGGTCAGGGTTTGAATGAAGTCTGTAGCTGAAAGGATGGGGAAGCAGGAGCATTTCAGAGTGCAGTGGGTTTAAGAGGATTGGAAGATTTTCTCCATAGAAATACAGAAACACAGGTATAAGAGAAATGTCCTCAAAGAGCTGGACATTTTGATATTTGAATAGTTTCTGTAGCACAAAGTGCGCAGGAGGAGGAGCGAACTAAAAAACGTACAGACGGTGAAATAAGAATAAAGATATGAGGAACTGATGGGGGTCAGGACCAGGATTAGGCAGGGTCTGGTGAACCCGGCACCTTCGTACCAACCTCAGCAGGGAGAAAAGGGAGTTATCCAGGTGGCTGAGATCTTTAATGATTCTCCTGACCTTGTTTTCACAGTGTCTGGTATAAACCCTTCTGCTGTTAGTAAACGGTATGATGCTCTTTGGTGGGCGGGGCTTAGCTGGAGGCAAAACAGTTCCCCACAGACATTAGCTAGCGCTAGCTAACAAGTTGTGTTTAATGTGTGTTTAAAGGGATAGTGCACCCAAAAATGAAAATTCAGCCATTATCTACTCACCCATATGCCGAGGGAGGCTCAGGTGAAGTTTTAGAGTCCTCACATCACTTGCAGAGATCCAAGGGGAGAGGAGGTAGCAACACAACTCCACCTAATGGAGGCTGACGGCGCCCTAGATT
>NC_065527.1:1290769-1295871 GCF_006386435.1 Epinephelus moara
TTGGATCACTACGGACGAGCAGTATGGAGATATTTTGTGGTTTCAATTATGTGTTCTTGGACGTTAGACTGGGGCGCCGTCAGCCTCCATTAGGTGTGCTAGCCGCTCCCCCCATCGATCTCTGCAAGTGATGTGAGGACTCTAAAATTTCACCAGGGCCTCCCTCGGCATATGGGTGAGTAGATAATGGCTGAATTTTCATTTTTGGGTGCACTATCCCTTTAATGTGTTTTTGAATCAACTCAACTTTACAGCACTTCACTGAAACCCCACCGCCGCCTTGTGTTTCGAAGGTGTACCTGTTGTGCAGAAGAAAAGGTCCCAGCCTTTGCATTTTATTTTGGTCACAGTCTGTTTTTATGAAACTGCTTGAGACATCTGAAATATGGCTGTGACGTGCAGCTGAAAACATGGAGCCCATTTCATAGAGAATGCGCAGATATGTCTCATGTGTCACCAGTCGGCCTCTAAATACCAAGATATGAATTAAAAAGAATGTAACACACCTGATTTACACTGTTTCAGTTCTGCACACAATTTGACCAATATTTAATTCAAGCAGCCTCAAGACTGAATCAATAAATGAAAAAAAACATTATTTGTTCACTGATTTAATCTGATGATTTAACACCGTGCAGTCATCTCTTCAGTCACTGTTTGCTTTGACTTATTATAAGAACAAACATGTGACTCCCTCTGCTTTTAAGAAAATAAGGTCTTCACACAGTCGATACAGAAATGTGATTAATTGGATTATATTCACAGGAAGTATAAAAATGTACAAGGACCTAAACTTTGTCCCAACTTTTCTGAAATGTGTTGCAGGCGTCAAACTCAGAATGAGTTCTGTAAAGTTTCATGAGTTTGAACATTAAATATCTTAAATATATCTCTCTTCTTGTTTTGGAAATGAAGCTCTGCTCATAAAAACAGACACACGGTTATGACTTAAATAGTGTTTATGTCATCATCTTCATTATGACATTTGAGCTGACAAAGATGCGACACAGTCTTGATCTGCTTCTGTGCTCTTTGTGTCCGTGGTGGCAGGCATACCAAAATGTGGAAGAACAGTTTAAGCAACAGTCCTAGTTTTGCATCATCAGTGGATTTTCGTTGGCAAATGAGCGAGGAGATCTGGGCGCTGGTACGATGGCAGAGTGTCCCGTTAAACCATCCATAATGTCCATGTGTCCCAGGATGTCAGCTGAGTTTAAAATGCCATTATTGACTTTGTTAGTTGGCTGAGCTGCAGTGATACTTTTGGAGAAAGTGAAACTGGTCTGAGCCAAACTCTCCTGTGGTTCTGCCACCAGACGCTGACGTCAGAGTACATCAGCTGAAGTCAACTTGGCTGCAACAACACACAGAACACTGGCAGCCGTCGTGGACAGTATAGACACTCCATCCCTGTGACTCACACACAGAGATAAAGTTGGAAATATGCTTAGTGTGACTTTGGTGCAGTGAGAACTCTTTTATCAGTTCTTTCATGTGTTCATGAAAAACAACGGCCTTTTCTACTCGAGTAGAAAACTGTGGGAAGTTTTGGAAATGTTCCACTGGATCAGGGAGGAGCAGCGACAGCAGCCGTGTACTGAAGGTGGTGCAGGAGTGGGCAGTACCAACAAAATCCACTATCATTGTGGACGTTAATGAAACCTCATCTCATCTAATAATGAGATTTATACCAGCATGTGTCCAAAAACAGTCCTGTGGTGACTGAATGCCTGAAACACATCTCATGCAATCCAGCAGTTGTTGATACATTTCAGCCCCGATCAAAGTGTCAGACTGACCGACGTTACAAATCGTGAGCGGAGTCCTGCAGCGGGTCAGGTACCCGACAGGTAACCTGCAAAAAACTGCTTAACAGGTAAAAATATGTCTATATATAAATTGACAGGTAAAAATGAACTGCACGCTGCGGGCCTTCTGTTGTGGTCATGACAACAAGTTTACAGTTTGTAAACAACATTTTGTGATGCTAGGGCTGAAGATAGACAGCAGGTTGTCAAACTGTCCCTGAGTCATCCTAAAATCTGCCTGTAAACGTCCATGATGGAGGAGAAGCTCCTGGACCAACTGGTGGTACTCCCCATGATCCAGCCTCTTCTTTAGGGTCTCATGTACCCACACAGATCTCTGTTTCTGTGTGACCTTAAGGTCCTGACACACCAAGCCGTCGGTTGGCCGTCGACCTTAAGGTCCTGACACACCAAGCCGTCGGTTGGCCGTCGACCGAAGTCGGGCCGTCGGTGAGCGTCTGTCGGCCTAGTTTTTGCGGCGTGTCCCGCACCGTCGGCACTTCGGCGTCAGCGGCTTTTCGGCCCATTGAGCATGTTGAATCGGTGGCGGAGCTTGTCAGTGAGAGAGATCACTCTGATTGGCTGTTCAGGTTTTATTTCCTCGCCCCTGTAGCGAGTGAATCTGCCTGTAGTGAAACCGGGGCTAACCGGTGCTTCCTCCTCAGGCTCCACTTCACTCAGCTGCCCCACAGACCCGCTGCTTCTTCACACTTTAACCTGAATAACAAACCGGAGCTAGCTGGGAGCGGCTAGCGGAGCGTTAGCCGCAGCATGACCGGAGGGAAGCACAGCCAGTTAGCCTCCGCTAGTCTCTGAGCTAGCCCCGGCTCTCCGTTTGGATCCAACCGGAGCACCGAGCCCTGGTTTGTTATTCAGGTTAAAGTGGGAAGAAGCAGCGGGTTTATCGGGCAGCTGAGTGAAGTGGAGCCTGCGGAGGAAACACCGGGACCGTCTGGATGTAATAGTCCGTGGAGGTGCTGCGGTGCTCGGCTGCACAGATAGGAAACCCCTCGGCTGACAGGATGTACCACTCTCTCACTCCGCTCTCTCTCACGCAGGCGCAGAACGTACGTGCTACTTGGCCGTCGGATGTAGTCCGTGTAGTGTGTTCAAATGCAACTGACACAGGGCGACGTGAGGCGACGTAGACGACGCAACAGTTGGCTTTCGTTACTGCTAGTTCTTTGATGTCGGCTTTTAAGCAACGTAAACAAAAACAAAAACTCTCTGCTGAGTCAGTTTTACCTCAGAGTCCCTGCGCCTGGTCCGCTCAGCGTCTTGGCTTTTCCTGGAGCTGATGCGCAGCTGTTCTCCACTGCTGGAGCGCTCTGTGTCCCTCTTATGTTGTTACGCTCATACAGGCAGGAAACTGTAAGGTGCTTTCAAATTAATGAGTTAAAGCAGTGAACTAAAATTAAAAGGCTGCAGACTGTTAACTCTTCAATACTACGTAGTAATTTCATGCTATTTCCGGTGAAGTATCGCAGGTCACTACGCTGGCATTAATATCCCATGAAGGATTAGCATGTGCAAACACAGATAGATACAATCTGACTGGTTTAAAAGCTCGGGAGTAGAAGCATCTTTTCCGATGAGACAATAAGGAAAACGGACCCGGACAAGAGCCGCACTGCATGCAAGTAATCACACAGCGAGAAAAAATAAATCATTGATAGAAATCAAAAATTTTGATGCACTGATAATCAAATTATGATTGAATCGTTGGCCTCTGAGTCATAATCGAATCATTAGGTGCCGGGAGATTCCCACCTCTAATTCAAACCACATTCTACTTAAACCATCACCAGGTTACTGCCTGATACAGCACTGATGTCACCTTCATGTCGTCTGGTCTGCTTTAAACTGTTTGATAAAAAGCAGCATGCAGCAGCTTCACTGAGCTCTGCCACACAGACGACACAAACTGAAGGAACAGAAACAGGCAAATTCTTTATTTTCCTGAGTCTGGTGGAAAACTTAATTCTTTAAAACAAAACAAAAAGACTCTGTGTGTGTGTGTGTGTGTGTGTGTGTGAGTGTGATATTCAGCTCGTGTGTTGTCAAACGTGCAGAGAGGAAGTGGTGTCTGGTGTTTTTTCGGCCTGTCAGTGCAGGAGACGATGCTGTGATGGTAACCAGAGGAGACAAACCATCATCACCGGTTAAATGTGGAGAGGCGTCCACACACAGAGAGTGTGTGAATGGTTGCTAGGCAACACAATTAGCCAGCATCTAGCTTCCTTTTACAGTCAGGTGAAGTACAGCAGAAGCCAGTCTCCTCCTCTGTCAGTGACTGTGACTGTGTGTGTGTGTGTGTGTGTGTGTGTGTGTGTGTGTGTGTGTGTGTGTGTTGCTTCTTGAAGGAAGAGTTTTGGACATTAAGTGTGAAGGTGACTCAGGTACGTTGTCTCCTGCTCGGTGGTTTGGTGATAGAAGTCTCATTTGTGAACAAGCAGATCAACCTAAAGGCACCTCGACCAAATTAAATAGTTGTGAACACACCTGTGCTCCCGTCTGTCTTTATTAGAGGCTGAAACTTTTTAATTTGAAAAGCTAAGGGAGGTTTTATTTTATCCATCCATTTTCATCCGCTTGTCCAAAGCCGGGTCTCGGGTGCAGCAGGCTGAGCAAAGCACCCAGACGTCTCTCTCCTCAGCAACACTCTCCAGCTCCTCCTGGAGAACCCCGAGGTGTTCCCAGACCAGATGAGATCTATAATCCCTCCAGTGTGTTCTGGGTCTGCCCCGGGGCCTCCTACCAGCTGGACCAGGAGGATCCTGATCAGATGTTGAACCACCTCAACATGAAGGAGCAGCGGCTCTACTCCGAGCTCCCTCCAGATGTCTGACTCCTCCCCCTATCTCTAAGGCTGAGCCCAGACACCCTTCTTGGAGCACTGAGACAGACTGTAGAGCAGTGGTTCCCACCTGGTCCGACCACGGGGTCCAGATTTGTCCTCAGTCATTAGTTTAAGGTCCACAAAATTTAATATACTCAGCATCATACTTTCATTTGGCCGTGTTGTCAAACCACTTTACTGTCTGTGCTGAGCAGCTGTCTGTAATTCACTCACCCTACAGCAGGAAACGGCATTCCAAAATAAAAGCTCTGTGCTAGAATTCCACTGTACTTCAAATTAAAGTTTGCTAATGCCCAGATCACTGACAAGGGAGCAGAATTTGATGAGTTCGGAATGAGAACAGACTGGGTGAGGAGGATGAGGGCCGAATGGGTCCTGCACAGGTCCACATCCACCCAGACCCTTAAAGCTCAGCACCAGAACTGACCTGAACC
>NC_065527.1:1295912-1305064 GCF_006386435.1 Epinephelus moara
GAACTCCATGTAGGCTGCCACCTCATCCTCGGGCTGCACAGTTTCATGGCTGGAGTCCTCCACGTCGGTGACCAATGTGACCACGGGGTCAAAGGTCACACTGGTGTCACTGACTTTCAAAATAAAAGGAGCTGCAGCTTGATAATAGAGATTTAGATGTTAGAATGTTACACATATACTGCACTGCTTTTTACTGCGTTTTATTCTGAAAAATAAAGAACATATTTACTGTGTTCTCACCTGCTGCCCGCGTGTAGTTCATTTTTACCCGTGCATTTATACATATACATATTTTAACCTGTTACACAGCTGTTTGCAGGTTATCCAACGAGTCGTTATCTGACTCGTCCTCAGCGTTCTGAATTATTATTATTGTTATTGTTTATACATAACGACATGATTCTGTTTTACCTTTGCACTGCAGCAGAGCACAGTAACAGTCCTGCAACAGCAGCCGTTGCTCTGTAACAGCCATTTCACATTTCCCCTCCGGGCAGGCAGCTATAAAGGCAGCCGCACACTCTGGTCACAGTCATTTAGTCGTGTAGTTCAAGCTTCATGTTTTGTTATTGTGCTGCTGCACTCAGGCATCACCAGAATATACCCACGCTGCTATTGTTTCAAATGACAATGAAGTGGAAATCATTCCTCATTGTTTCACAGCTGATTGAGAGATGGGTAAAGAAAGGCCATTTAATGCACCAGAATAAACAGGTGGATGTATGGATGAGGGAGAGTCTGCAGAGTTTGTACCGTCAGTAAATCAGTGTGAGTGTGTTCGTGCAGTTTCTGGAGTCTGGTATCACATTAGTCAGTCACTGCTTTGTACCAGTTGGAGAGAATAGAAAATGAAATGCTTCAGCTCTGGACTTTATTCTCTCTCATGGGCCTGACTTTTTATCAAGCCACCACAATTGGGTTAAAATAAATGACCATTCCCTTTAATTGTGTCGCAATTACGCCTCCTCAAATGTCCAGGATGAGTCTGTGTGTGTGCAGCGCTGTGAGCTGGCTAATGCAACCCTTTGTAGGTCAATGGCTTCCAGAGATACTGACACATTGATGCAGTGGGGGGGCCATTTAAAGCCTCGTGTCATTTGGGGCTGTCATTAGTTTAAGATCTACCGAAGGCTCTCACAGACTCCAGTCAGATATATCTTATTTTCCATTTCCCCTTCTCCTTTTCCTCTTTTAAAGGAAACATCCACTCTCATACTGACTGTCAGCACCAAGATTAGATGTGTCAGATTTAGGGGCATTCAGGCTGCTGTCAGCCCTAAAGTCGTCTCCTTTGGTCTGAATCAGGGACTCACGTTGTTCCAAAGTTGTATAATTGCCTAGAGTTGGTTCGTGTTCTCACGGCAGCATTTACAAGAGGACCAGATCAAATGCCTTGTGTGAGAAAGCTGCTCTTGATTGGTCAGAATTTCCATGTGGGAAAAATCCAGGAAGTAAAGCAAACGTTGAAGAAGAGTACACTTGCAAGATAAATGTGACACTTTCTAATGTCACAATGGAGGGACAACTACGCAGGTTGATTTTAGCGCTGCTCATCGTGGACTATATTGCTGTCATTGTTCATTTTAGTCAAACCATACAGTTTGAAAACGAGGCGCGGCTCCAACTAGAAAACAATGTTTTGATGCATTGGATGTGCTGAATGTGCATATTAAGGCAGTACAGGAGGAGGTGCACATTAATAATCCTCCAGGACTGTAACATGCTCATGTTTAACCCAAACAATGTGTCATGTGACTGCAGTTGCTTCACATCCAGGTCGGAACACCTTCTCACCACAAACCAACCGCACCAGAGTTCCTTTGGAACCAGACTGAGACCACCTCTTCAAGAAGGTCTCGGTCTGGTTGTTTTGCTGTGTTCACACCTGCACAAATGAACTGCACTGAGGGGGCAAACACACCTGAGTTTGACTGAACTGACTGAGGGGGCAAACACACCTGAGTTTGACTGAACTGAACCAAACAGGGCAGGTGTGAAAGCAGCCTCAGTGGTTTCTAATGGTGGTCCACAGATTACACCCAGCTGAAACTTCTCCTGGTCAGAATTCCTTCAGTGTTCATTGTTCAGCAGGTTGTTACCAGGAGCTGAATTATCCACAGAGGTCTCTTCCTCTCCAAAACAAAGAGACCAGCTGATTTAAAAACACTGAATGAAGCAGTTTCATGTAACAAATCATTGTGTGATGGTGAATGAAAGGCTTTAGGCCCCAGTCACACGGAAAGCATTTTGCAGGTAGTAAAACACAAGGTGCACCACACTGCCTTTTTTTTTTTAATTAATTGAATACCACTAGTAAAAAAAACGCTTGCTGTGCCTTTTTATTGTTGTCAGGCAATCACCCCATCAACTTCTTATTCTAACCTTCCTGTGTGATCAATCTATTGTTTCTGTATCCTGCAGTAATCAGTGTGTAGCTGCTGCCATGTTGAGGCAGAGGGTGCTGTCTGTAGCTCTGGTTGAGGGTGAGAGGCTGTCAGCAGATAAACAGAGATCTGTGTGGGTACATGAGACCCTAAAAAAGAGGCTGGATCATGGGGAGTACCACCAGTTGGTCCAGGAGCTTCTCCTCCATCATGGACGTTTACAGGCAGATTTTAGGACGACTCAGGGGCAGTTTGACAACCTTCTGTATATCCTCAGGCCGTATAGCTCTGGGTATCCAGCAACCACTACCACCAGTTTCTCCTCCATTGTTTACCAACTGTAAACTTGTTGTCGTGACCACCATAGAAGCCCCGCCTCTCAAATCATCCCATTGAACAATGGGGAGAAAAGCAGAGATGGCGTGGGGCGCTTTTCTGCTCTGAGTTGACGTTTTTTCAACTCGAGTTCAGAGCGCTCCAGCAATAATGCCAGGTGCCGCGAGTGCAGAAACACGAGGCGCGTGGCAAAAACAGCGAGCAAAAAGCTTCGTTCTCTTACTCTGCCTCTGATTGGTGTTAGTGTATTGCAGTGTAGCCAATCAGAGGCAGAGTAGGGCCGGTCTTGCAAAGAAAATCAAAGCAGCAAGCAGATTTGTATGTGATGTCATACAGGAAGTGCTTCCCTCGTCTACATGCCTTGGTGTGGTACTGGCGTCGGTCACATCACTTTTCCTCAGTTTTATTATCCTGACTTTGATCCAGACCTCTGCCGAAAAACAGTCGGCTGCACTTCAGAGCTTTTCTTGGAAAACATAGTGTGGAACTTTTGAGGACATTACTGCACTACTCAGTCAATGAATCAACTTCACTACTGAAAGCTGTTTGACTCAGACAGTAGTGACGTCACCACCATGCGACTGAGAAATGGAGTTAGGTTATGGTGCGTTCGTTTTGTACTCGGAGGTCGGAAATTCCCAGTTCCCAGTCAAGTTTAAACTCGAATGCACCCTGAGATCGGATTTCCAACTCGGAAACTCGGATCAACCGCATCAGCCCCGACTTACGAATTCAAGATGGCTGCCGGTCACATACATAGTGAGTAAACACTCTGCTAAAGTACTGTTTATAGTAATTTTGTTTTACAGCAGGTCAGCCTCATCTGCGGTGTTCATCAGTTGTAGTGCATGATGGTTTTGAAGCTGTCTATACTCCGAAAGTGCAAGGGCAACAAAGGCTTTCTTGCGGGCGTCCATGTTTTTTTCCGACTTGTCCACCGTTGTCAACTAGGGGTCCGTCCCAAGTCTCTTAAATTACTGCTAGTTATCTTACCTAGCCGACTTTACTAGCTGTTTAGCCCCTCCCACCTAGGAAAAAATGCGAGGAGCTAGCGCTAGGAGCAATGAGCGAGCATTGTCGGTTTAAGAGACATGAGACGTCCTTTCCACTGAAGCATCACGTGAAGCGACGTCCATTCCTGATGACAGCGGCACCACTGGATCTGCTCTGTAAAGCAGCCAGCGTCTGGTGTTACTATGGGTACATCCCAAGTCTCATTATGTTTGCTGACCAAAACAGTAGCCCCCCCCCCCGCCGTCATGACTCTGGTCACACACTTTTGCATGTAGCAGCCGCACATCACCGACAGTCCGATGAACAACGAAACGGGTTGTGACTGAAATAAACCTAATTGCAACATAACAATCTTGCATGAAATATCATTACTCTTAATTGCAACATAACAATCTTGCATGAAATATCATTACTCTTTGAAGCAGGTACGTGAATTACAGCGATTTATTGCAAAGAATGCATGTAGCGGGTACTTACTCTTGTTCTGTTTCTCCGCCATCTCGTTCAAATGTGCCAGATGTAGGGGGCGGGTATTTATACGTCATGGCGTTCAGCTGAAAAACTCTTCCGGATAGGAAGCTCTCCACCATCCTAGCTCGTAGCTGCTTAAAGCTTGCTGCTAGCTCCTAGCGCTAGCTCCTCGCTGCACAAATAAGAGACTTGGGACGGCCTAGAAGATGGCGGACCTTGAACGACTTCCGGTTCAAGCGAGGAGCTAGCAGTAACACTATAAAAATAAGAGACTTGGGACGGACCCTAGAATGCAAAAACTGTTGTCAGCTCGGAGGTGACGTCATTCCCACTTCTGACTTCCGACCTCCGAGTACAAAACGAACGCAGCATTAGTAACATCGCTACTCGTAATGTCGCTGCTGCCCGACACTGCTCACATGGTTCTTTAAAGTTTCGGTTGTGAGCTGCAGGTCAGAGGTTGTGAAGTGACCAGTGCTGTTGATTCTCTGGTCAGGAACATATCACATCATCATGAAACATGGACAGCAGTGTGGACTCTTCCTTTTTGTTTTTTCATGCTCCCTTTCAGCCTCCTCCTTTAAATGTGTTCTCCTCTGTGTGTGTGTTTCAGGTAGAGGGATGGCGCTGTCCTTTCTTTTCTTCTTCTCTGCTGTGCTGCCCTCGTTCAGAGCGTCTGCCTACAACACATCTGCCGGTAATGACTGACTGCATGTCTCACACACACGAGTGTTTGTCTCTGACACAGTGGGCTTCATTCACAAACGCTGCGGTCTAGGGTGTCAATGGCATGACATTTTTCCGGTACGATAACCGTCTCAAAAAATATAACGGTCTTATTATCAGTCAGAATGATCCTTAAAGGAATGAAAACAGAAGGATTATTGTTGGTTTAACAAATGTTTTATTACTATAATTAAATATTAATTTCATGTAAAAAGTTTCCACTTTGAAAATAACGAAAGTGAAGAATTGATGTTGTAGATAATATACATGGTATGATAACCGTCACCTTTTATATGTCTGTACGCTTTGAAACTGGTGTATCACTGCAACCCCACTGCGTACACACAAATATTCAATTCAGTTTTATTTTATTTATAAAGCCCAATATCACAAATCACAATTTGCCTCACAGGGCTTTACAGCATACGACATCCCTCTGTCCTTAGGACCCTCACAGCTGATCAGGAAAAACTCCCCAAAAAAACCCTTTAACGGGGAAAAAAATGGTAGAAAGCTCAGGAAGAGCAACTGAGGAGGGATCCAGTAATGCAAAATAATATGTGCTTAAACCACACGTACAAAAGTTTTACGCACAAATTCAGGATTCATTCATATTTTCTCCTCTGAATTTTGTCGTATTCTGAGAACAAATTTAAAGCTGCTTCAGATCATGCGTACGAACAAATGATGAAGGTCTGACTCTCTCAGAAAATGTCACTGAAATCCGGTGCTTGGGCAGTGAAACCAACAAAACAAGGCGTCCTTTAACGTCGGCATGATACGCAGCACCCAGCGGAGTCAGGGGGAAACATGGCGAGACAAGGACGAAAGTTGAAGCGGTGAAAGTCTGATGAGGCAGGAGGGGTGGATGGGTCAATTAAACATGGACTTTCACCTAAGAACACGGTGTTCACGTCCTGAAAGATTCCAAAGCCAAACCCTGTTCTTTATTCCTAAACCTAACCACGTGTGTTTGTTGTTGAAGGAAAAAAAAAGTCAATCCGTGGTGTTGTACTGACGTAGTGCTTTTATTTTGAAAGAGACTGTATCAAACTGTACATTTCCTGTGAAAACAGAAGTGTATTTTGAAAACAGACAATGCATGTAACAGGCTGAAGTTGACACGGCGTCCCAGAACGTCAACAACCAACACACCCAGGGTACCTTGGACGTCATATGTGGACGTGGAAAGTCCATGACCAAACGTGGACATGTGACGAGGTCACAGTGAGGATGATGATGCTGCAGCAACAACGCTGTCTGTGTGAACACTGCACACGTGGGCGTTCTAGTCTAGACAGGAAGATTTTGTAAAATGACGTCATGTGGATGGATATTTTTTTTTAAAGTGGAGGAGAAAAATATCCAAAAATACCTGGAAACATATTATATATATGTGTATATATATATATATATGTATGTGTACAGTTACAGACAGGACGTCGGAGCTGTCCACTTGTGATCACGTCACCCAAAGCACACGTTGATACCAGGTGTAAACAGGCTCTAGATCCTGGCCCTGCCTCTGTGCGTGCTGAGCTCCACAGTCATGTCTCTGTCCCTTTTCCCTCTGTCCTATCAGTCAGCCTCTGAGCATGAAATTGCTGCCACAGCTCGTATTGGACAAGCACCATTTCCCAGCTCTAACAGCCCAGCTTGGCAGGCAGGCGGGCCTCGCCCCACATTTAAAAACCAATCTGGAACCGATAGTCGCTGAAAGCACTAATGAATATTTGCTGTAAACTCGTAGTGCTTATTATGGTGCTTTTATATCCCAGCCCATGCTCTGACACTAATGCTCAGAGGCAGATGTCAGATCTCTGTAATACAGACATAAACCTGCCGTCAGATTAGTGAGCTGTCATTTCCTCTTTCTGCTGAGCGGTGGCGGCAGGGGTGGGGGTGGGGGTGGGGGAGCAGGGGCGGGTGGGGGTGTTTGCTATGGGAGTCACGTCTAGTGGTCTTTCCTGGCCTCCAGTGAGAAACACGGTGCCTGTTTAGTAATTAGGGTTTTACACAGTGCGGGAACCTGCGGAGAAAGGCAGGCTCCAGATGTATTATCCTCGGGGAGGGCGAGGCAGGAAGAGACGGAGAGACGGAGGATAATCAGATGTACAGAAACAGTGAAACTGAGCTTTGCAGTGAACTGGCAGGAAATAAGGAACGCCAGCACACAGAGGAGGCTCTGTCGAGCCGGCTTCTTCCCAGGACTGTTTGATTTCATGTGCTTTAATGGATTACTGATGACCATGGTGTGAAGTAAGGTGGTGGGTGGCGTGTATCGAGGTCACTTCCCATCTACATCAAAGCGAGGCTGACATCTTCATCAAAGAGTCTGTTACTGCTCTTCTGGCGTATTCTCCTTTTCTGCCCGTCTCTCCCACACCAGCCTGTTTTTATTGAAAGGCTGGTCAGCGCTCAGAGGCTGATCCCTTCCAGCTGCTGCAGCAGGGCAGCTCCACACCGCCTGTATCGGTGTGTGAGTGTAGTCTGTCAACATGGACATTTTCAGGGAGTCGTATTAGAGCTGATATGGTTAGTAACTCCATCAGGTAGTTGATCAACAGAACATTTATCTGCAATGTTATTTTATAATTAATTATTTTTAAAAAAACATTTCACTCCACGTCCCCAGAGCCCGTCTGCCGTACGATACGATACGTCAGCTCTGCCCGTCGCCCGGCACACAATGCATCGGACCCTGATTCCTGTCCCTGCAGGCGGTGGGCTCATAGGGTGACAGCTCCATATTGTTTTATCTGGTTGAGCCTGACCGGGCCCCTAAGGCCCAAGGCCCCACCACCAGACACTTGCTGGCAGTGTCCCCGCACCAGGCAAGGTGCTCAAGGTCACAGGTTACAGGTAAACACAGTAACTTTATGGAGCCATAATCAGTCATTTAACAACAATTTACTGTAAAAATTATACAGTAATTTACTGTAAATGTGCGGCCAGATATTTTACAGTTTGGGTTTTCAGTACTATGAAGCTGCTTCTCTTGTTCCCAGGATAAATCACCATGGTAACGTTAACTTAACAGCTAACCTGCTGCAGAGGAGGGTAACTTCAGGGTATCAGATTACAACCTGTCAACACCCCGACCTCTGACCAATCAGATCACTGGAATCACAGGTCAGAGAGATTGTTTAGATTGTTGAAATTAATAAAGATGATGCAGCTGCAGTTAAAGTGTACAAACTTTAATTTATCCTGCAGTGATGATTTTATTCTCTGTCTCGTCAGTACAGCTCAGAATAATGAGACACCTGCGTGATGACAATCAGATAAAGAGATAATCCACACAGTTAATTGGCTCCTGTGATTATAGATGCAACATTTTGGTCAGATAAACCTTTAAATATTTTTTCACTCTTCACATAAACAGTCTGGCTTTAAGTGTTTTTATGTGACATATTCAAAGTAGTTCCTTCATCATTCAACTACAGCAAAACACATATTTAGTAATACCTACACCTGCTTTGAGGCTTGGCTTACTTTTAATATGTGGACATTATTTCTGGTCCTCTCTGCTGTAAGATTACAGGCTGTGGTTTACATTTCAGTCCGACGAATATGACTCATGATGAAAATATAAAAAGCACAAAACACTGCAGCAGATAATCAGTATCACCGTTTCATCTCGTGTGATAGGAAGCAGCCTCCGTCATTCATGGCTCTGATGATGTTGCTCGTAATTAACAGCCCACCTCTTTAACATGAACGCGTTCCCTGGCTGGAGAGGAAACCCAGAGTCTACTGAGTGAGCTGTAACCAGTTTGTGGTACTATTTATCCAGACAGCCAGTGTGACGGGTTAGTGAAGTCAGCTAACCAAAGATACCTTGGGTATGTTGAACTGGTGTCGTCGTGCAGGTGTCAGCAGCTCCTGTGTTGTCCCGGGAGTCCGGCTTTAAGGAGAGCATGGAATAAGTTTCACTTTCCATTCAGTTCCTGGTCAGAAAGGAGAGTTTGTGAAGTACTGAATATACAACTGGTTAAATGGGACTTGGATCAGATACACTCAGTGACCACTTTATTAGGTACACCTTGCTGGTACCAGGTTGGACCCCCTTTTTAATTCTTGGTGTCACAGATTCAACAAGGTGCTGGAAACATTCCTCAGAGATGTTGGTCCATATTGACATGATGACATCACACAGTTGATCCATGATGAGAATCTCCCGTTCCAGCACATCCCAAAGGTGCTCTATTGGACTGAGAT
>NC_065527.1:1305530-1308353 GCF_006386435.1 Epinephelus moara
TGAACCAGTCTGGCCATTCTCCTCTGACCTCTGGCATCAGCAAGGCATTTTGGCTCACTGGATATTTTCTCTTTTTGGGACCATCCTCTGTAAACCCTAGAGATGGTTGTGCTGAAAATCCCAGTAAATACTCAGACCAGCCTGTCTGGCACCAACAACCATGCCACGTTCAAAGTCACTTCAATCACCTTTCTTCATCAGGCTGATTAGATATTTGGTCTACAGAGGCAGCAGCCGAGGCTTTGAAGAGAGTGATGTCACAGATTCATTTTCTGACATTAAAATATAGCGTACACTTAAACTGACACTGATTTCTTGAGGTGGCTGCAACACATTTTGTTGCTGACCCATACTCAGCAGCAGATTGTTGAGCTTCCATGTCAAACTCCGCTGACTCTACGCTGTACTGCAGGTGACACACTGTCTATAGATCAGCACCTCATACAGCCTCACTTCTATAAACCTGAATGTTCCTTTTAATATGTTGCATATGAATGTAATAACTAGAACAGAGAGTTGAACTGAGGTCAGCAAGTCACCAAAGTCATTAGAGCCATGAATAATTAGCTGCCAGACAGAAACAAACTGAAGATTTTGCTCTGAGTTTATCATAAGAAGCGAGCGAACAGCTTCTCTGGGGTTTTATTGTTAAGTCCTGCATTAGCAGCAAATTTAAACAGCCAGGAGCGCAGGGAGAGTTTCTGCCTGTGGCCGTCACTAATCACTGAATATCCTCGGATATAAAACCGCTTTGAAAAACACAAAGCGTGTAAAAATACAGTTCTTTGAGGCAGAAATAATTGGGATGGCAGAATTTAATTTCTGTCCCTTTGTCACCTTCTAAATCTCTTATTTTTTTCCTCTAGCTTAAACCTTTAAGAACATCAGTCTCAGTCTCAACATGCAAATCTGTCTCGTCCCCGCCAGTCAGACCCCAGCTGGCCCCATTAACTGTGTCACCATCGCACTCACAGCACTATTTCTTCATGTGAACCCACTGCTCAGTTGACAAATAAGCTCCGCCGGCAGCGACGAGCACAAAGCTCGTATGGATGCTGTCTCACCGGAGAAAAATTACTGATGTGAGTAACGAGTGAGGCTTCTGCTGAGAACCAGGCTGCTGGTGCTTCAGCGCGTGATGAAAACAGTGCAGAGGGCTCCATCTAGTGGTCGGGTCAGGAAACAGTCAGAAAGGCCTCGTGTGAATCAAAGAGTGTCTGATGTTCTCTCTGAAACCTGCAGGATGTTTCTGCTGTTCAACCACACTCTGCTACCAAGAGTTTATTTGCACTTGGACACTTGACGCTTTTTGTCTTTATACCTGGACCGGACACTTTTAATTTGTTTTTAGGGACTGTCTTTATTTTACAGAGTGGTCTGCTTTATACAGCCTGGACCTCAATGAAGACGTAGATTTCAGGAAAATCAGAAAACAACCAATCATGCAGCTCACAACTGAGAGTCAGCGGAGATACGATTCTTAAATGTGGTTTAAAAACTCTTTTGTGTGTGTGTGTGTGTGTGTGTGTGTGTCAGGACGCAGCATCAGTGCTGAAGCAGAGCTGTCCGTCTCACAGCTGACGAACAGCCAGCAGATTGAGGCAGACAGGAGCTGGAGGGACAGCTGGGTCTTTTCCTGCTTTGTCTCACGGTGTGTCTCTTCCAGGTTGTGCCATCATTCGTCCTCCCAGAGATGGAGGGATACGGTACAGAGGTCTGACACAAGAGCAGGTAGGAATGGCTGCTGCCTCACTGTCATCACAGCTGCACAGACACCAATACACAATCATGAGGCTGGTGTTCAGAGTGCAGGTTAATGTTATGTCCCATATATATACAGCTCTCACCCAGAGAGCACTGTGAACAAACACTTTCTGATTCAGTGGCATCATGTGGTGAGGACTACAGAGTGCAGCCAGATGAAGAGTCTCCTGGTTTAGCAGGAGTTACAGTCATGCGGCAGAGTTTATGAGTAATGGTCCTATCTAGAGTCGGTGTTTGGTTTGTCCGTTCTGGGCTACTGTAGAAACATGGCAGTGCAACATGGCGATATCCAAGACCTGCTCCTGTTGTAGATATAAACGGCTCATTCTAAAGTAACAAAAACACAATGATTATACGCTCAAGAAAAAGTACTTATATCCATCTATTGATGGACTGACTCTGATTCTTTGTGTGTGTGTGTGTGTGTGTGTGTGTGTGTGTGTTTGTGTGCGTGTGTGTGTGTGTGTAGATCCGCAGTGTGCAGGTGCTCCCCGTAGACTACGAGATCGAGTACATCTGCAGGGGCAGCAGGGTGATTGTGGGACCAAAGGTCAGGAAGTGTTTGCCCAACGGCACCTGGACCGACCTGAGCCAGCGCAGCAGATGCTGTAAGTTTCACCTCAGCTGACTCTTCACTCTGTCATCCATCACACATTCATTCATCTCCTACCTGAAACACTGATCCAGATGCACACACCCCGCCGCTGAGCCGTTAAGCGTCTGCTCTCAGAGGACAAAGTTCTCCAGAGGAGAGATCACGAGCTCCCTCTGTCCTCGCAGGCCGACGTCAAGTTCAGGTCTTTCTTCAAAAAGACAGGAGTGTGACCGGTTTCACATGAACAGCAACTCTCAGGCCCCGTTGCACACAGCAGACAAGAACATATCCAAATTCAAACAATATTTTAACAGCACAAACATGTTACATCACATTATTCAATCCTCTCAAAACACTACAGCATTTTAGAAAACATTACAGCATTTTAGAAAACACAACATTTTAGAAAACATTACAGCATTTTAAAAAACAACATTTTAGAAAACACAACAGCATTTTAGAAA
>NC_065527.1:1308853-1342604 GCF_006386435.1 Epinephelus moara
TTAAAAAACAACATTTTAGAAAACATTACAGCACTTTTAAAAAACAACATTTTAGAAAACACAACATTTTAGAAAACACTACAGCATTTTAGAAAACATTACAGCATTTTGAAAAACAACATTTTAGAAAACATTACAGCAATTTTAAAAAACAACATTTTAGAAAACACTACAGCATTTTAGAAGACACAACATTTTAGAAAACATTACAGCATTTTGAAAAACATTTTAGAAAACATTACAGCAATTTTAAAAAACAACATTTTAGAAAACACTACAGCATTTTAGAAGACACAACATTTTAGAAAACACAACATTTTAGAAAACACTACAACATTTTAGAAAACACAACATTTTAGAAAACAAAACATTTTAGAAAACATTACAGCATTTTAAAAAACAACATTTTGGAAAACACTACAGCATTTTAGAAAAAACAACATTTTGGAAAACACTACAGCATTTTAGAAAACACAACATTTTAGAAAACACTACANTTTAGAAAACAAAACATTTTAGAAAACATTACAGCATTTTAAAAAACAACATTTTGGAAAACACTACAACATTTTAGAAAACACAACATTTTAGAAAACACTACAGCATTTTAGAAAACATTACAGCATTTTAAAAAACAACGTTTTAGAAAACACAACATTTTAGAAAACAACATTTTAGAAAACACCACAACATTTTAAAAAACATTTTAGAAAACACTACATTTTAGAAAACATTTTAGAAAACACTACAACATTTTAGAAAACACTACAACATTTTAAAAAACATTTTAGAAAACACAACATTTTAGAAAACATAACATTTTAGAAAACACTACAACATTTCAGAAAACAACTTTTTAGAAATGTTGTAATTTCTGCAGTTACACTTTTTTGAGAAATGGAGTAGTGTTTTCTGAAGTATTTGTGCAAATGTTTTTGTGTTTTCTTAATGTTGTCGTATTTTCCGGTATGTGTTTTGACCCTCAGGGCCACCGTAGTGACAGGGCGAGGACATGAGGCACACACACACACACACACCAAAACAGAAAAACAAAAGTGCTTTAAAGAAGCTCAGGGTCAGAGTGAAAAAAGAAAAGCACATTATCAAGCACAGAGGGATATCTGTGTGTGTCCAAGGCTCTGTCTCAGGGCCAGTCCATAAACAGGCATAAATCATCGGCAAACTCAGGAGAACAAAAACAATATGCCAATCTTGCAACTACTAGGCCGCGTTGCATATAGCAGACAAGAACATACACGTAACCCACTCATAGTTAACCAAACATCCACTTGGACTCAAGGATGAACTGATCAGAATTTAGTTTTCAAAGGTTAAGTTGCTGTGATCTTGCGTACGTACACAATATCTCAAGAATGCCTCGAGGGAGTATTTTCACATTTGGTATGAATGTCTACTTGGACTCTGATGCTGACCTGATGAGATGTTTGTGGTCAAAGGTCAAAGTCATGGTGACCTTTTGTCTGTCTAATTCTCATGAACCCAATAGTTCAAGAGGGCTTCGACAGATTGTCCTCAAATTTGACACAAACGTCCATTCGGACTCAACGATGAACTGATTAGATGATGGTGATTCTTCACTGAGACCTCAAACAAAATGTGTTTCATCGTAACTGAAGAAATCATAAGCTAATAATGACAAAATCTTACGCTGCGTTCTAGATACAATTATGAATAAATAATATGTTATATCCAAAAGGTCAAAGGTCAGCTTGACTGTGACATCATCGTGTTTTAAGGTCATATCTCAGGAACAGAAGGGAAGACATTTGGTCTGATACTGAGCTGATTGTACAGATCTTCTGTGTGTGAAGCATCCATGTTTTAGAGTTCATAACCTCTTGCAGCAACATCCATATTTGAAACAGTGTCTTCTGTCATGTGGGTGCGGACAGACGTGGATGTGAACTGTAAGCTGTAACTCGACTGGTTCATACAACCATGAGGCGGTCATTCTAGTTTGCTGTGCATGTCAAGTCTTTTTCAGCAGGGGGCGCTGCAGTGCACAAAATGTCGGCCCTGAAAACCTACTTTCTTACTCAGCTGGATGATCGTGCAGATCTGAACTAGATGTACTAACATGCTCTTTCATTTGACAGGAACCTCGATACTCTGCCTGTATGAAGCAGGTAAGATGTTTGTCCAGTTGCACACAGGTCCTGAGGATATGCAGCCTGCACTCAATACAGACACGTAGAAACAGTCAAGTCAAAAACACTCCCAAACCTCCCTGAATGGCCTCAAGGTGTCACTGTGTTCCTTTACATTGACTCTGCAGCCTGTTTAAAACGTCCAGCTCTTCATCACGAGGGTCATACATTAAGGTCAACATATCAGCAGTGTCACAGATGATCATCTCAGCCTGACAGCAGGTAGAACAAGCATGTAGTAGTTATATTAGTGTAATGCATCCATCATGAGAATAATGTTCATCTTAACATCTCAGTCTCATAAAGTCAGGAAGTGTCTTCGCTGAAAATGAAGATATTAAAAATAAATAATGTGACTTAATTTGGCGGTGACTATAAAGCAGGTCAATGGTCTGATGTGGAGAGATCTTGATTGGTTAACAGTGATGTTGAGGCCATTCTGACACCAGCAGGCATGTGCTCCTTCCTCCTTGATGGTCCGAGGGTTAAATATCTCACAGTTCTGCACGGATCCGTTTCTGAAAACCAGCACCCGCCCACACCCGTAAAGCTCAGCACCATATCTGACCAGTTACTCATAATTATGTCAAAGCCACATATTTAATCAACATTTTTTCGGTTATTTTAATAATATTTTTTGGACATTTTCTGAACATTTTTTATGACTTTTTATTAAAATGTTTTCAGATTTTAATCACAATTCTTTTTATATTTTATAATTTTGTTAGACATTTTTCTCTGACATTTCATTTATATTTTTTGGGATGTTTAACAACATTTTTAAAAAAATATTTTTATAATGTTTTTCAGATATTTCACAAATATTTTATGCACATTATTTTTTAATTTTTTTTTTTTTTTTAATATATTAGTTGCCATTTCAGCACCATTTTTTCCACCACCATCAAACCTCCAAAGGATCCTCCTTGGGTGTCTTGAACTCCATGTAGGCTGCCACCTCATCCTCAAGCTGCAAAGTTTCATGGCTGGAGTCCTCCACGTCGGTGACCAATGTGACCACGGGGTCAAAGGTCACACTGGTGTCACTGGCTTTCAGAATAAAAGCAACTGCAGCTTGATGATAGTGATTTAGATGTTAGAATATTACACATATACTGCACAGCTTTTTACTTTGGTTTAGTCTGAGAAATAAAAAATAGATTTTTGTTCTCACCTGTGTGGAGTTCATTTTTACCCCAGAAGTTTATATATATATGTACTCACAGTTTTTTGCAGCTCACCTGTCGGGCACACGACCAGGTGCTTGTATGAGTCGACTGTGAGGCTGCTGTAATATTTCTGGTTGCTGTCACGCTTCACTGCAGTCCCCTCACTCCTTCATCCTCACTCTGTCACCACCTAAATACAAAAGCAAAATATTGTACTGATGGAAGTCAGCTGAGCTCTGGCAGCCACTGTCACCGTGTCAGAGTAAAGCGTCCTCTGTCTGTGTCTTCCAGTGTTGATGTGTCCCCGGGTGTGGACGTCACTGGAGAACGGCCGGGTGTCCTCGTGGCCCCTGGGGCCCCCGGTGGAGGGGACGTTGCTGCATTACAGCTGTCTGCCCGGCTTCATCCTCATGGGCCGAAACTCTACACAGTGCAACAAGATGGGGAAGTGGGACACGCCCAAACCTGTGTGTCACTGTGAGTCACCGTCCTCCCGTCACACGGCTCAACACTTCGTTAGCTGCCAAACAACACGTACGATATTTAGTGTCACATGATCACATAGAGACGTGACATCAGGAAATTTCATGTTTTTTTAGTTCATGTAGAATAAACATTTGTTACAGACAAGGAAGGAATGGAAAGAAAAATAAAGGAAAGGAAAAGAATGAAAAGTAAAGGAAAGGAAAAGAATGAAAAGAAAAGGAAAGGAAAGAAAAGGAAAGGAAAGGGAAAGAATGAAAAGGAAAGGAAATGAAATGAAATGAAATGAAATGAAATGAAAGGGAAGGAAAGATGGGTTCACACAGCCTGTAGTTAATGGCCCCATCTTTAATTCAATGTGAGGTCTTGGTTGAACACAGGTGTAGTTAAGGGGGGGCCATCTGAATCATTCACTCGGCCCACGCTGTCTGTATTGACGCCTCTGTCCTGTCGTCAGTCCAGCTGGTTCAGTATGTCCTCTCTGTGCGTCCACACGTGTGTTTCCATGTCCAACACAGAGTCAGTGTGACTCAAAGGCTTCTTACACTGTGTTGACACTTTGAAGACGAGCTGTGAAACCAAACTGTGTTCTGTCTCTTCTCTGCTCCGCAGACGATCGGCACTACAAAGGTAAGAACAGCTTCTCCTCTCACTCTCCTTCTTTAATGTCAGTGTGTCTCAGTGACAGCGCCCCCCTCTGTGGACAACTGAGCATGTGGATGTTTCCAGACCGTGTTATATCCAGATTCAGATTCAGATTCAGATTCAGATTCAGAATACTTTATTAATCCCCGGGGGGAAATTGTTTGATAAAAACCAAGACAAACTTTTTCATCAGACCGTGTGTTTCCTGACTGAATCCTGTTACTGGATGGTAGCAGGCAGGTCACAGAGTGCTGACGCTGATCGTGTCAGTTCAATGTTCATGATTTGTTTTGAGCTAAAACAGCCGGTCTGCACTTCACACTCATACGGACCACAGCAGTCATGCTCAACTCATGGCCTGTGGGCCACATGGGGCCCCTGACAGGGTGCTGAGTGGCCCCCCAAACATGTTCTGATTCACAGTGAAAATAAATTAGTTCAGTTTTCAGGTTGTCCGTCCATCTGTACGTACATATGTACACACGCACGTATCATCCCTGTGAACGTGATGTCTCAAGAGTGACGTAAGGGCCAAACAGTCACTTGGACTCGAGGATGAGCTGATTACATTTTGGTGGTCGTAGGTCAGAGGTCAAGTCTGTTTGACCTCATCTGTCTTTTTCTCCTGAGCGTGATATCTCAAGAACACCTAAAGGAAATGTCTTTTAATTTGGCACAAACGTCCACTTGGACTGAAGAATATACTGATTAGAATTTTGTGTTTGAAGGTCAAAGGTCAGTGTGATCTCATGAAACGTGTTTTTGGCCATAACTCAAGAATTCATCTGTTAATCAAGACAAAACTCCACAGAGAGTCCCACAGGAATGAATGAATGAATGAATGAATGCCTCGTCTCTGCACACATACGTTAGAGGAGACGAGACGTAAGTTTTGTGGGACCTGGAGTTTTATAAAAAGGCCACAGTAAATCACAGAGTACCTCTTTATGTTGAAACTGTTTCCTTATTCTCCCTAAAATGTTTTTAATCTTCCGACTGTAACAGAAGGTAAGAGTCAGGGACATGAAATGAAGGAAATGGAAGACACATCGGTCCATCAGTGGCTAAAAACAGACTGGAGAAAAAAACCCTCAGCACTGCTGTTGGTGTGACTCTCCAGTGACAGTACTCCCACCTCATCTCATGGGGGCGATATTGTGCTGCTCAGAACATGACAGCGCTCTGTCTGTCCTGGATGCAGAGTGGCATGTAAACCTCTCAGGTCTGTGTTCAGAGGTCATTAAGGTGCCGTTGAGTCTCTGTGATGAAGCGAGCAGTAAACAGCTGCGGTGGATGATGTCATGTTTGGCAGGCGTGTTCTAAAATTAGGACTTCCTTTATCTCACCAGAGGAAACACAGACCGTTTGACTGTGGGGACACAACAAGATTTAATAACCCAGATGACAATAAATCCATCGCTGTAGATCATTATTTATATTTACTGTTTAGATTTTTGGGTTTTTTTGTTCTGGTTTATGATCAGTGCCTTAAAATGACCTTTAAGAAAGTGTTGATGGTACTGTGTGTCAGAGTCGGGTCCATTTTGAAAACCTGCACCCGCCCGTACCCGTAAAGCTCAGCACCAGAACCGACCTGTTACCTGTCATTTTGTCTGAGTCAAAGCTCCACCCATGATCAAACCCCCCCAGGCTCCAGTCCCTCACATGAAGCTGGTTCTCTGTTCTTGAATTGGACGTCTCTTTGACTGGATGGTGAAAACATTCAATCACTGCCAGGTTAGGAAACATGTTAGCATGCTCCTTCCACCACCATCAAACCTCCAAAGGATCCGAACTCCATGTAGGCTGCCACCTCATCCTCGGGCTGCACAGTGTCACGGCTGGAGTCCTCCACGTCGGTGACCAATGTGACCAATTGTCACTGAAAATCAGCAGGTTGATCAGCGTCACCTCTCAAACATCTGGGAGTTCATTTATTGATCTTAAACTGATCAGAAAATGTTAATGCTGTTTGTTTTGCTCCTCCGTCAGTGGGAAGCTGATGATGGACGTATTTATGGCACAGCCACCTTTAGTTACCTTGTATTATATTGCACCCTGTGTCACTCCTATTTTGGTGCCTTACATAATTTATTACATTTTCACACAGTAAAATTTGGAATTAAAATATTCCTCTAAATCTTTTTATTCTGCAGCTAAAGTTCATATTGGAGAATATTGTTTAATAAAATGTGCAGCTGAAACTGCTGCCCTGGTGCCAGCAGGTGGCAGTGTGGCACCGCCTCTAGGACTGGATCATAACATGAGAAGATGTGTGACAGAAGCAACAGTCAGAGTGTGATGTCTCTCAAACACGTTAAAGTGTCAGATCTGTCGTCATGGCAGAGCGCCGCCGCCGCCGCTGATGTCTCAGGATGTGACGGGCTTCACGTGGACGTCTCTCTGCCTCCATTTTCCCTCAGTGTTGTTTGCAGTGATAAATGACTCCACCACAATCTGTCAGAGATCTGCAGGTACGCAGGTAGATAATGATTCCAGGGGGGACGGTGAGACAAAGAGATGAAGAGGATGAGGAGGGTGGAGGAAAGGAGGAGGTGATTGTAGCAGGGTGACGTAAAGACGAGTGAGACTGGGGACTGGGCACGGAGGAGCGAAGGAGAGAACAGGAGATTTATGTCTCTTATTTCTGTGGTGAATGTTTAGAATGAAGCTCTCTGCACCTCCATTACAGTCCAGCTGAGTCCCTCTGTCTCCTCTCTGCTCCCAGGCTGTGGGGACACACTGTCCCTCTGTCTCCTCTCTGTGGGGACACACTGTCCCTCTGTCTCCTCTCTGCTCCCAGGCTGTGGGGACACACTGTCCCTCTGTCTTTGCCAGATGAAACACCAGCATCTTATTCGTAGACAACAAGGAGAGGGAGGGGCATCATAGGCAATAAAATGGCCGTCCTAAGTACTCAAGGCCAAAATGAAAAAAAATATTAAATTTAATTTAAAGTTTTATGTCATTAGCATAATTTGAGCAGCAAAGTCAGAACAAAACCAGGAGTATTCATTTAGAACACAGTGTCTCTGATGCACAGCCAGCCGTGGACAGAGGAGAGCTTGACAGTAGCCATGAAACGTGGTTTCTGCGGCGCATCAAAGACGAGGTGTACCGCCGCACAACGCAGCAAACCACAGCTCAGAAGACCACAGGTGACTGTGCCTGTAAGCTCACAGAAGACCACAGGAAACAGGCGAACAAGAACCAGGAAGGCAGAAGCAGAGCTCTTGGTCGAGGACAGAGGGCAGAGTGATTTACAGGGGAGCAGACGAAACAGGAGAAACAGGGGCGGGCAGGGTCGATACCGAGTACGCACAATCTGGCGAGGAGTGTCTGTGAAGCAGGCGTCTTTATATTGACAGTAGGTGATGATCCACAGGTGAGCGGCGTTGATGAGATGGGCGTGGTGGGCTACAGGAGTGGGAGATGCGTGGACAGGCAGCAGGCTGGTTTCTAGGTGTGGTGACCAGACGGGCTGAGTGGGAAAGTACTGAATGAGCTGAGGAGATGGCAGGTATGGAGGGTGAGTAAGTAAATCTTGATGCACTGAAATGTTGTAGCTGCATCTGTCCTGTGTTTGATCAAGAACAACCAGAATATGTTCCTGGTTTTCAGCTCACTGGACACACGTGTATACTGCAGTCAACAAGCTTGCAGTAATTATCCTCAGGTCTTTCAGCTGCTGAAGGTCCCATCGACATGCTTGGTACACAGTGACAGGACTGAGGTCTCTATTCTGCAGATAATGACGAAGCGCCTCAGTGAACACATTCGGCTGGCTTTCCAATAGGTCACAGAGGTCACTGTGTTGATCAGTCCGATGCTGTCAGCTGTTGCTGTCGCTGATCCTGATGTGGGGTTCAATTACAGTCTGTCAGAACTCTTTGAAGCACTGCCTCCGTTTTAGTGTTAGTGTTTTAATTAGTTGTTAATCAGTCTGATGTTGGTGCGTCAGTCACATTCTGATTTGGTAAAAAGGCAGCGTCTCAGAGCGGTGACAGCGTCCTGTGGGTGTTGGAACGGTGGCGATGCTGCATTGTGTCTCTCAGGTCGTTAAATCGGAGGATTCATCAATGATTTAATGTGGAGGCCCAGAGCTGTGACTGCAGCCAGCGGGTAGCAGCATCTTTTAATTAAGACCGCACTCCCAGTATCTCTGTCCCAGTACGCCTCCACCTCATCCCTGCGTCCGGCCCAGCGAGGGAAAGGTCAGCTGAGTGTGTGCCTCCCTCCAAGCACTCAGGACTGCCTCCTTGTTTACTGCCATCACTACACTGGTCACATGATCGCAGCCTCTCAAAAGGCTATGTCCAGATTTTGGTGCATTTCTTCTCGTAGACAAACAGACAAAACATTTGTGAGAACAGTTTGAACCCCAAATGGCCAAATGCAGCTGTAACTGTAAGTAAATGAATAAACATTATGTTACTGATCACTTTTAGTCTCAAACCGTCCGTTGTCAGCTTTAATTTAGACCCCTGATTGTTCTCTTTGTCTTTGTTGTTAGATACGTAATGAATCCCATCACAGGCTCCTCTGACTGTCTCAAAGCTCTTAAACGTCTCTGTCGTCCTCGGATCGGCTCTGTGTGGTCGCACAGCAAACGAGGAGTAAATGTTGATGTGCTGCATTCCAATTCCCTTTTTCATTTGTTAGTAGTGTGAGTATACATAATGCATGTGCCAAAGCTCCCAGCATTCATCCTGTTGCTGCCTCTGTTACCGCTGCCTTTACCAGCTCTCCCTGTCAGCTCGGGTCCAGCCACTCCCTGCTGCCCTGCAGTAACCTCTTTGCCATCGTTGCCATCACCTCACCTCTGCCCGCTTCCTCACCTGTTGTCCATTTCCTTAATCAACCCATGGTACATACACCGGCCCGTCTCCACTGATTCCCTGCTGGATTGTCTAGTTTGTATCCGCCGTATCTTTCCAGCCTTTGTTTCCTGCCGCCTGACACATGATTGATGACTGTTCGCCTGCGTCCTGTCCGGTTAAGTTCGACTGGTTACCTGGTTACGACCCTCGCCTGTTTTTGGACCTCTGTTGTGTTTCTGAGCTGTCACAGCACATGTCACGTCACTTAGCTGTTGACACACATATGCTTCATGTATGTTTCAGTATTCATGAGCTCTTATAACCGTGGCTGTAAACAACAATATGAACATGCGTGTCAGCAGTGGGGGATGATGATGCGTACTGGCTGAATGACGAGGTGGGTCGTTATCAGCGCTGCGGGAAAATACCCCGTAAAGATCAAAACACCATATGCTGTGTCACCCTCGTCGATGAAGACTATTAAATAAATGAGTGTGTGAGAGAACAGGATAACAGCAGAGGGGGAACGATCAGCGGGCTCGGCGTAGCAGCATAGTTAACGTGTCACGGCCTCCTGATTTAAGATGCTGTATGAATTATTTATGTGGCTCTGACAGAGTGCTGATGACAGGAGAGGTCAGAGGTCAGGGCAGGATTCAACAGTACACCAGTACCCACTTTATTAATTTCAGCCCGAGCTTTTCAGCACACTGTCACCCAGCACAATGAAAGTAACCTCCATCTCTTGATTGTAGAGACGCTCCTCTCAGGACTGTGTCCTCCAACACATCTGTTACTGCACCCAATTAGCAGTCACATCTCATGAAGATGACCTCACCATCCATCTGGCGCGTGTTGCTGGAAAACAGATATGACAATGCTGTGACCTTGACATAGATTTTCAGGTTTGCTTTTCAACTTCAACCAGGCCTGGTCCTGCACGGCTGAGAACGGGACTCACCTGCTGCTCGCCCACATGGAGTTCATTTTTACCTGTCAATTTATACATATACATATTTTTACCATCACATCCTCACTGTGACCTCGTCACATGTCCATGTTTGGTCATGGACTTTCCACGTCCACATATGACGTCCAAGGTACCCTGGGTGTGTTGGTTGTTGACGTTCTGGGACGCCGTGTCAACTTCAGCCTGTTACATGCATTGTCTGTTTTCAAAATACACTTCTGTTTTCACAGGAAATGTACAGTTTGCATACAGTCTCTTTCAAAATAAAAGCACTACGTCAGTACAACGCTGCATATTGACATTTTTTTTCCTTCAACAAAAACACGTGGTTAGTTTTAGGAAAAAAGAACAGGGTTTAGAATCTTGCAGGACGTGACACCGCTCTCTCAGGTAAAAGTCGGTGTTTGTTGCCCGGTGCGGATCATACAGATGCTGAAGGGTGCCATGGTGCGTTAGGAATCGACAGCGAGTGTCACTGACCAAGCGTTAGTATATGAGGAGTTAAACGAACTCTTTTAACTCCTCATATAGGTGGTGTAGGCAGGATTTAAAATTGGGATGGCATCTTCTACAGCACATAGCTACCTAGCTATGGTACCCGACCCACTACAGGACTGTGCACCAGAGGCCCCACGATACAATGATATCATGATCATAAGTCACGATACAAGTATGAGTATCATGTTAACATACGGGGCCATATATTGCAATACTTGTTTTGTCCCCAGTGGTAACATCTGTTTCATCTAATAAGATCAAGTTTTCAGTTTGTTCATCTCACTTCAGTCATTTTTATTGCAGCATTTTGTCTCCAGTGGACTGAAAAAGCAATTTATTTTATTATTGTAGTCGGCTAACAAAAGTCTACCTTGGATTTGTAATATTTATAATTTATTTATTTTTAAAAATCAATGCTTGGCATCAGGCCGTTGGTACCGACGCGGTGCAGGTCTCGGCTGCACACATCAAGTATATTAATGTTTTTAAAAGCAATATAATGGGTGTTTGGCAATTAATAAGATATAAAGTGCAGATCTAAAGGAAAGTATTCATCTAACATCCCTCTGTCCCTGTAAGAGAGTGTTGTCCAGTGTTCGTTATTAAAAAAAGTCTTTTGATCTGAGGGCCCTTACAGACTGAAGGAATATGAGGAGGAATGGACACATAATCTGAGGTAGCCAACAACCTGCTTTTATACATCTGAAAAACTTCTATTAAAAAAAAAAAAAAGAACTGCTTGGCAACCAGAGCAGGCCTCTAAATGAGACAGGTCTTTATTTGTCACAATGTGGAGCCACACCAGGCTGGTGAAAGGGACTGGGTGTTTCATTGGGACTAGACTTTAACTGAAGATTTACAGTAAACAACTTGGACACATTACAAATATCATTTATGATATAAACAAATGTGGACCCAGCACTGACCCCTGTGGGACTCCACATACAACCCTCAACAAGTCAGACTTATTATTGTTTATTTACACACATTGATGTCTATTTTAAAATTAGTCACTGAGCCATTTGTGAGCTACGCCACTAATCCCACATCTTTCCAGTTTGCTCATTAATAGTCTGTAGTCAGTCTTAGATATCCGAAGACTCCTACTGTATGTTCTTTATTATCTATTGTTATTTGTTCCATCAGCTCCATCACTGCAGGCATATCTTCAGCAGTATAACATGAGGATAGTATTTTCCTTCAGGCTAATCTACAGGTTGGTACCAATTTTAAAACTTTCTGGCTTTTTTGATCAGATTTCCGTTCTTTTGAAATTGTACAACAGCTGTAACTGTTAAACAGAATCCAAAAATGACCATCGCACACACTACGGAAGACACTTTCCAAGCAGGAAATAAAATGTCATGTGGCCCCTTAATTATTCAGAGTTTTAATGATGAAACCTCATGAAGTCATTTCACACATTTACTACACAGAGTAAATTTCTCACATCCTCTCTGACAGCCTCATTTCTCACAGTCCCTGTCTCATGAGCACGAGGAGGACAGAGTTCCAATGTCCAGGATGACCTCAGCAGCTTGTCAAATGCATCTCTAATATAGCTGTGTCTCGGCCTGTTGTCCCACACTCTGATGCTGTTATTAATGCAGTGATTTATTGGCCTGTCAGATGCCTCTCTCCTCATCTAGCTGAGGCTTGAGAGGGTCGGCACAGGTTAAGTGCTTCGCCTGAGGGCAGGAGAGCTGTGATCCGAGCTGCATTCCAATGTCCAGGACCTGCCTGGCTTCCACCAGGGACGAACAGACTGAGGGTTTACTTTGGTTTGGGGAGGAAGTTACGTGAGCCGGTGTTAAACAGGATCAGCAAGGAGAGATATGTGGCAGCAGGTCCAAATGAAGACGCACCAGTACTGTTTTCAGGTGCTTTCAGATTCAACACAAAGCAAATATTTACTTTTCGAGGGGCCAGTTTGACTGCAGCACTACACGTGCAAGCTGTGTTTATTTGCCACAACAACAGATCATATGATGCTTACAAAAGGTAAAAGTTTGTATGTCTTTTTATGAATACGCGCCCCCACCAGTAAGGCTAGAATTAGGACAAAACTCATGGTAGGGCGTCATCATAAGGTATCTTGACATGGTGCAGTTATGTACGTGTGTCACCCATTATTGACTTTTGGTTTCTCATGTGACACAAGCCAGAGTCCTGAGCCAGGTTAAATTCACAGGTACAAGCATGGGTAAAAATGAACTGCTCACTTTTAAAATCAAAATAATATTGTGTTGTGACTTAACTATCATGGTAATACGGTATCGTGGGGTCTCTGGTGATTCCATCCCTACTGATTGGCTAGCTGGCATCCTGAATCCGTCCTGTTGGTGTTTCACTTTTCCTTTTTGAATGATGACCACAGACTGCCACCACTTCCTGCTGTGGAGTCATTTCCTCTCACACAGGTGCAGAGCGTACGTACTGTAGTCTTTGCCCTGAGTACAAGTGCAGCTTTCTGGCAGACAGGCGTTGTGGGCTTTGTGTCAGTCAACCTTCTTTGCCACGAGTTCTTTGGTGAGTCTGGGTCTTTAGAGGGTTTTTTAAGGAGGATAGCATTTATTAGCACTTCAAACATTTGCCGATATCTTTGGCCACTTGCAGCCAGCAGAAAGATAGGTAGAACATAATTTTTTTAATAATAAATTTAATTTGTAAAGCACTTTAAATTTATAAAAAAAATCTCAAAGTGCTACAGCACACAGTAAAAGGTAGATCAGTTAAAACATTATTAAAACAAATTCAAGTCTTAGGCCGAGTCAAAAGCTTATTTAAAAAGGAAAGTCTTTAAGCCTCTCTTAAAGGCATCCACTGTCTGTGGGGCTCTGAGGTGGCCGGGTAGAGAGCTCCAGAGACGAGGGGCAGCAGAACAAAAGGCGTGGTCTCCCATAGTGCAGAGCTTGGTTCTGGGGAGGTGGAGAAGGTATTGGTTTTGGGAGCGTAGATTACAGGTTGAAGCTTGCTGGGTGAGTAATTCATTGAGATAATCCGGGGCATTTCCATGGATACACTGATGGGTGATGAGAGCAAGTTTGTAGCTGATTCTAGCGGAGATGGGGAGCCAGTGAAGGGTGCGGAGTACGGGTGTGATGTGTTTGTGTTTTCTGACTTTCAGGAGGATCCTAGCAGCACTGTTCTGAATAAGTTGTACTTTTTGTAGACTTTTGCCAGGAATTCCAATTAGAAAGGTGTTGCAGTAATGGAGCCTGGAGGAGACACAGGCATGGACTAGTTTCTCTGCATCAGAGAGGGTGAGAGAGGGACGGAGCTTAGCGATGTTCTTAAGGTGAAAAAAACAGGATTTACACAGATATTTAATGTGATTCTCAAATGTTAGGTGAGGGTCCAGTCTCACGCCAAGGTCGGTAACTGTAGATGAAAGGGGGATGTCCTGACCAGAGAAGGTGGTGGTGGTTAGAGAAGATGACTGGACCTGATGAGGGGTGCCAATAAGTATGGCTTCGGATTTGGAACAGTTGAGTTGGAGGAAGTTACGACTCATCCATGCCTTTATCACCTCCAGGCAGTTGGTGAGTGTGGACAGAGGTGAAGATGAAGATGGTAGAGCAGTTGAAGAGGTTGGGTCAGTCCTGAGATACAGCTGAGTGTCATCGGCGTAGGAGTGGAGTGAAATATTATCACCTTATAAAGTTAATGTGTGTTGAGGATATAAGGTTCTAACTGGAGCCACAAACCACCAAGAGACAACTGTTGCATCCAACCGTCATTTATTGTTGTGCAGAAATGATGATAAATGCTGGTTAGATGCTTGTCATGAGTTTTGCCATGATTATTGATAGATTCTCAAAGACACTTGGCAAACACCATCAAACACTCAGAATGGAAATGTTTGAAGACAAAGAGGAGGAAGAGAGGTCCTGACTCCTACTTATAGACTTAGATGTGGGAGGAGCTACCAAAAGTAACTCAAACTGAACCCCCTCCTGATGTCCCCTTGAGGATGTGAGGTGAGTCAACTTGCAGTTTCTGACAACGTGGCAAACACACACCTCATATATCAACGCTTGGCGTACCAAAGCACCCTTCAGCATCTGTTGCACTGGGCTGCGTCTTTCTTAGACCCACAGAGCCACTGATGTTGTATAAAGAGTGAGGACATCCACGTGGGGTTGGTGGGCCGAACAAATACTCCCATCCAGGAGACCACTGATTGTGTCCCAATGTGAAACCAAAACTCTGCGTTGAGTTATTTTGATTATGCAGTATTGTACGTCACGTGATGTCACGTTACGTTGAACAGACCTATTTGAACCCAAACCATGACCTTTACTCTAAACCTGACCAAGTGCTTCCGTTGCCTTAAAAACAAAGTAAACCTCTGTTTGTTAGGTTTATTGTGAAGAGGCACTGATTCTGTAACGAGCTGCTGATAGACAGGGACCTCGAGCGTCAGAGTTTGACACGTAGGGCCACTGACCAAGCGTTAGTATTTGAGTTGGGAGTGAGAACGTGTCGGCCTACAAAGCTCTGATTGGCTGGTTCTTTCTCCATCCAGCAGAAGCAGCCGTCTGTGAGAACAACACCAGACTTGTTTGAATCACAGATATTGACGATGATCCAGAGGTGTGAAGCCAGGCGGGCGTACGGCAGCTTTGTGGGACCGCTCCCTCAGGGTAACGTTCCAGAAACAAAGCCAGGATCTGAAATGTGATGCATTCTTCTTTCTAAATAAGTCTGTCAGCTGAGCACATCACCCACTTCCTCCATTTTGCTTGTTCTACATAGAGGCATTTAAAAGCGACGCTGCGGCAGAGGAATCAGCTTTTCAGTGCAAACACTATAACCATGAGAAATAGAGACGCCAGAAATAGCTGAACAGGTTCAGCTGCGTGCCCACAGACAGCCGGGGAGATTAGAGTGTGTTTTATGGAAGCACTGCAGATCACATTAATGTTATTACATTCAACGGGAATGAGCAGAGAGAAGGATGGAGCAGAGAGACGAGCTGGAAGGGAGGGGATGGAGATGAAAATGGGTGACTGGGCAAACGAGACAGCGGATGGATCGGGAGAGCAGAGCGGTGAAATAGAGCAGAATGAGCAGAGAATAAGTGTGAAAGAAATAAGGGGAGGTGAAAGGTAAAGTTTGGTAAGTGAGAAGCTGAGATGTTGCCGAGGAGACGGTGGGATATCAGGAGGAAGGAGAGGATGAATCACACGTTGTATCTGGACTGTTCCTAATTAACTGGAGCCCGACTGCAGGGGCCCGCAGAGAGGGTGGCCGTCATACAGAGCAGTCAGATGTGGTCAGCCACCGCTGCCCCCACAGCACACAATGAATCGCTTGGATGAGCTCCTGACTATCATTACATTCAACTAGCTGCAGCGCCGGAGCAGTGGAGGCTGAAAACAACAAGTTAAAGGCTCGTCTCTGTGGAGCGTTCGGGGCAAAGGCCAAAGACGATGGTGATGTGGGCTTAATGCAGGATTTTCATGGGCACTTAAAGTGAAAAAGGCCAAAATTAAACAGAAGGTTTTAAAACAAGTTCAGATCGGCTCCGACAGGAAGTGACCACCCAACACAAAGTCAACCACACAGTGTCTTTCTGTAGGTTTGTGCTGACATGAGACCTCATTCACACAGTGAACAGTGTGTACGCACAAATGTGTGCTCAGACTGTGTGTGCGAACGTTTCACACAAAAATCTGAGATTCATCTTTTTTTTTATGCCTCTGCGGCGGCGATAGCCACGGCTGGAGGCGTTATGTTTTCGGGTTGCCTGTCTGTCCGTACATCCCATCCTTATGAACGCGATGTGTCAAGAACGCCTCAAAGGAAATTCTTCAAATTTGGCACGAATGTTCACATTTTAATCATTAAAGGTACTCAGCGTCATATCTCAGGAACAGAACCAGACTGGTCACCTGAGGCTGGATCCAAAACATAGTCAGTCCCCAAAGTGGTCAAAGGTCAAAATCACTGTGACCTCTTTTGTCTTATTCTTGTGAACATGATATCTTAAGAACACCTGGAGGAAATTTCTTTAAATTTGGCACAAACTTTCACTTTCAATAATGAAGTGATTGATGGTCAAAGGTCAAGTTGCTGTGACCTTGTGTGCATCTCATTCTCGTGAGCGCGGTATCTCAAGAATGCCTCGAGGCTTTTTCTTCACATTTGTTTGCTGAAGTACTTTTTAATTTTTTTTGTCAAAGGTCAAAGTCACTGTGACCTTGTTTCCATCTTATTCTCTTGAACAAAATATTTCAAGAGGGCCTTGACAGAATCTCCTCAAATTTGGCACGAACATCGATATAGACATATGTTATGATTTTATGTAACAAATAAATCGACTGACTGATTGATGACTTTGATATTTTGTTTAAGTCGTGTTCAAGTTACTAAAATCTCGCATCTCCAAAACGACTCATGTTGACAGAATAACAACGTCTTCGTAAGGCGCAAAAAACAAAACCCAATATCTGTAAAACTTCCACACGACATAAAAATTCTAATGTCATCAGACCTTCACCAAATTTTAACATCTGTCAACGAGTCCAATGTCTCTATGACGTCATACTGACGTCCATCACCAGCTGGGTTTAATTAACATCCAAACACACTGTAAAGAGGCGCCCAGCTGCTCACCTGGTAGAGCAGGTGCACCATATGCAAAGACTGTGTCCTTGTCGCAGCAGCTGCAGGCTCCATTCCAACCCACGGCCCTTTACTGCATGACAGCCCCCCCCCCCCGGCTGTTGCTGTCCTATCAGATGAAGGCAAAACGCCCCCAAAAATATCTTTAAGTTAATACACTTAAAAAATGTGATCACCTAATAACTTAATTTGAAGTGTGGTGAGTTTGCCTGCTGCAGATTTTAAAATGATCAAATATGACTTGAACCAAATCCTGAGGGGGATGTTGAAATATTTTAAACTGGACTGTGTGAGCTGATGTGTGTGTGTGAGGAAGATGAGAGGGAGGTGATGACAGGAGACAAAGAGGGAACAGGAGGCATTAGAGGGTGTGGAGGATCAGGACGCTGATCAGGATTTGGAGGGACAGACGGTCTGAACAGCAGGTGTGGTCGAAAGCAGCGGCCGGTCATATTTCACACTCCGGTTCAACAGAGCTAATGCGGGGGGGGGGGGGCACAGCCATGTTTCCGTCACTGACTGTTTCTACAGTGAGTGTGTGTTATTGTAAAATCTACAGCAGGAACACAGTTGTAATCTGTGGCGGGGGAATTAGCTGACTGATGACATCATGAAGCGCCACAGTGATTGTGTCAGGCTTTTATTTTGCCTCACGCGGCCGTGTATGCTGGTAAATGTGTTGTGCTCACCACTGGGAGAGCTGGAGACGGCTGCTGATGTAATTTGTGTTCTGAAATATATGGACAAATGCAATTTGGTGTCAAATTGAGCAAACGTGTCTGGAGACTGCGCTCCATGGTGGAGTGATAAAAGGATTACTGCACTGATGAAATGAGAAGGCTGCGTTCAGCTAAGACATGACGAGGGAGGTGGGGACGGGCTTCATGTGGAACAAGGCTTTATGCTTATTGTTGTCTGTTCTTCATGCTTTTAATATTTCAGAAACAAACCTGTCCCATTATATAAAGAGCACAGAGGGAAACACAGAGTGGGGGAGGAGACACGCTGAATTTAAAGTTTCAATAGTTCTAATGGTTCACGTATTCTTGCCGAAGCGTCACGGCCCGATGCACACAGCTGCACACGGTTTGTGGAAGGTCTTTATAATTTTACTTAATTATTTTGAATACACTTTGGCAGCAGAGACGAGTGAGGAGTCACAGAGACATGCAGTGAATACAGAGGACAGAGAGAGAAATGAACTGAGGCAGCTTTCACACCTGCTGTTTGATTCCATTCAGTCAAACTCAGGTTGGTTTGGCGCCTCGTTTTCAAACTGTATGGTTTGACTAAAATGAACAATGACAGCAATATAGTCCACGATGAGCAGCGCTAAAATCAACCTGCGTAGTTGTCCCTCCATTGTGACATTAGAAAGTGTCACATTTATCTTGCAAGTGTACTCTTCTTCAATGTTTGCTTTACTTCCTGGATTTTTCCCACATGGAAATTCTGACCAATCAAGAGCAGCTTTCTCACACAAGGCATTTGATCTGGTCCTCTTGTAAATGCTGCCGTGAGAACACGAACCAACTCTAGGCAATTATACAACTTTGGATCAACATGAGTCCCTGATTCAGACCAGAGGAGACCACTCTAGAGCTGACAGCAGCCTGACGATCAACCAAATCAACCTTCTGCTGCCATATTTGCTCATAATTAGATTTTAATGGCGTCTGTAGCGCTCGCACCAAACCGCCTGTCCATCTCATGCTCCATTATTCCCTCACTCGTCCACAAGAACCTGAGATACTTAAACTCCTTCACTTCAGGCAGTAACTCACTCCCAGCCCAGAGGGGGCAATCCAGCGTTTCACCGCAGAGAACCATGGCCTCAGATTTAGAGGTGCTGACTCTCAACCCGACCGCTATGACTGCATTTTTTTGTCAATGACCTTTTGTCCATGACGAAAGCGAGATGATGACGAGCTAAAAATAGATCTTGATAACAAAAAGTAAGATGAAATCTACGTTTCATTTTCGTTGACGAGATGAGATGTGATGAAAATGTTGGTGGGATATCAGACACTGAAACCTGAAGACGGTCGTGCTTGTAATTACCTTAAAATGCTGCATGAGCGACAGGCTGGTAAACTCCAGTGAATAGTCTGCACCAGGATGTTTCATTATCCAGCAGAAACAGTCACAGTAGAGCAGCATCAGCCGTTGGTGCCAGTTGTCTCTGTATTTCCAGTTCAAACCTTCCAAGCAAACTCAGCTCATGGACTTTGCCATTTCTAAAACCCTGTGTACGGCCCTGTATAAGACCCAAACTCATTATTAATCATAAATAAACAAGTTTTCAACCATAACATGTGATCAGGTTCTGGACCGTGTCCACTTTTGTGTCGGGGTCGGCTGCAGACTGACTCTGCAGAGATGGCTGCCATCTTGTTTTTCCATGGCTCAGTGTAGTGTGGTCTTACTGCCACTAGATGGCACAACAAGTGTCCATGAACGAGGACAACAGGTCTGAGATACACAGAGTGAAGTATAAGGTGCAGTAAACTCAGTATATGTGAACACAGGGTCTCAGGAGGATAAGATGAGGACAGCGTGTCGTGTTGCTCCACTGTTATTTCATATGTGAATAGAAACACAAGCTCAGGCATGTTTAAGTGCGTCAGCCAGATGTATAGACGTCACTGTGAAGAAGACAAAGCAACCAGGTTTATTTTGTCAGTTTCACAGCCTGTTGTGACCTGTTGCGTGTTCGTACTCTGTCAGACAGAGGAGTTTGTGTGCTCCTTATTTTATAATGAAAATAGTTTACCAGAGTCGCCAGAGGACAAAATGTGACCTCAGTGTGCAGCAAATGGGTTTTGTCTGTCTTTGACACCTGAACTTCTGTCTGCTCAGAATACATTTAAAAAACGTTATGCCTTTCTTCCTGCCGTTGTACCGAACTCACACCAAACCAGAACTCTTGAACCCGTGTACAAACCAAACTGCGACTTCTGTGAAGCTCTAATGTTTATGAGATCAACGTATGGGAAGGGAAGGTGAACGTTAATGTCCCTGCAGGGAAATTTGGGATATACACAGAAGTCATAAGCAAAACAAAACAGACAGCACACGACATAACACACAGAATCCAGAGTCACACACTGTCAGGGGGAAATCATGGACATTATCAGAGATCAGAGATAGCAGACGGGACAAAGGACGATCTGTAACGCTCAGTGCTGCATTAAGGGAGGCACAGCCTGATGGAAGCATCTGAAACTCAACATGGAGGGGATGATGAGAGTCTGAGACAACAGACCAAGCTTCAGAGGTGACCCTCTCCTCATACAGAGTAACACCAGTGATCAGCTTCACCACCTTGTCCAGCTTGTTCTTGCTTCTAAGGCTCAGATACCAAACCAACAGACAGACTCAATAAAAGCATGATCGTCCCATCAACATTGAACCTCCTCAGCTTCCTCCAAAAGAATAGGCGTTGGTTTCCCTTCTTACAGATGCCGTCAGTGCCCAAGTACCTGTACCGCTGCACTGTTGCCACCACCTCCCCCTCGATCACACCAGGAGCAGGAAGGCGGGGCCTCCTCTGAAAAGCAGTAAATGTCTCGCTGGTCTTAGACATATTGATGTGTTTAACAAAATCCAGTACAGGGCCATGATCATATTCTGATCCACGACGACGACTTACAATAACCGAGTCGTCCACATGTGTGATCAACATCTGAGCGCCGTGACTGTGTTCATCTTCATGAAGTCTAATCGTCACAGTGAGGTTGAAAGGCTAAAAACTGTGCTCAGTGAGTTGTGTCGCTGCAGCTCTCTGTGCAACAAGTTTATCTGTCAGGTGTAGTTTGAACCTTTGGACAGCAAGTTGGGCTGCATCACGCTCTCAGAATTTGGTTTCGACACTTTACCAAGTAGCACAGGGTCAGAATGGACGATATCAGTGCTGCTTTTCCATGTAGGGGAGAGCAGTGTGTTATGATTTATGAGGTGAATAATCAGTCTGCAGAGGTGACCAATCACACTTTGAAAAGGTGACATTAACCAAAGATGAAGATCTGATTTGGCTAAAATATTAATGTCACTAGGCGACTTCATACCTGAGCACAGCACAAGTGAGGGTCGGGCGTCAGCTCCCAGCAGGAAACAGGAGGGCTGGGAGGTTACTGTCCTCCTCCTGCTGACATCAGGTCAAAGCGAAACTAACGTGGGATTTATACTTGTGCACCAGCTCTATGCAGACCCTGCGCCATTAGGAGCATTTATATTTGTGTGGTGGTGTGTCTGTGTCACTCTGCAGTTACACCTCCAAAACACTAGTTGGCGACAGGGTTTCTGTGAAGTGCTGTAAAGTTTAGTTGATTCAAAACACACATTAAACACACATTAAACACACATTAAACACACATTAAACATGGCTTAATAGAGACAGTTTCAAACACAAATCAGCTTCACTATAACTCGCAGCATTCACAGACAAACACTTGTCTTTATCTGGACACATTTTCCCCACAAATACAACATGCTAACGTTATTAGCACAAGCCTATGGCATTTTACATTGTATAAATTAGCCTAGCAGCTAGCAGAGATTTCCTCTGCTCATATTTCAGCCAGGATAAATCACACACAGTGTGTGGAGGCTTTATTGTCTTCACAATTTATTGTTTCTTATCTGTGAAATTAAAGTAAATCAAAGCTTTGTTTCCACTGAGGGAAATGGTTTCAGCTTACAGAGACAGACAGGAGGTCTGCGTCACTGTGACTTCGATGCAGAAGTATAAATCCCCCTGTAAGAAGAAGCTGCTGGGTCTTGAGTAAGTTGTTTGAGTGCAGACGACACAAAAGCAGCAGAGAAGTAAAGTATAAATGCACTGGATGTGTTCACAACAACAGATTGTTGCTTGCACAGACAGAAACTAATCTCTGATTTGGTATTGATCCTGTTCACTCTAGGATCGATCTCTAAAATGAAAATGTAGCATCAAGAGTCTTGATATTTTGGTGTCAATCCGCCCACCCCTACTCTTTATGCTAAGCTAGGCTAACAGCTGATTCTATTGTTGCAGTGTCAGTTTAATAACAGTTTATGTGGAGTGTTTTTTTGCTATCCAAACAAACAGGAAGTAGATGCATCACTAAACAGTTTAAATATCAAGCTGTTCAGACTTTAGTGTCTTCTGATGCGGACATGTTTCGTTGCTGGAGAGAAATCTGAGCTGTTGTGTTTCTCTTTCTCTGAGTGGTAATTTTTAGCTCTCGCTCTCTAGCAGCACATCTCTCCGCCTGCAGCGATCTTGGCAGCCTGTTGAGCCAATTGTGGTGCCCTGCAGTGATCTAGCAACCTGCGCAGCCAAACATGCTGCCCCCGTGTGACCTGGCAACCAGCACGACCAATCACAGCAACCCCCAAGAATTGATCGAGGCCTCACAGCCTCCGCTGAAGTCCCGCCTTCGTAGATGCCCGCAGTGCCATTCAGCAGCAGAGTGCCAGTGGAAACGAGGTCTCAAGACCAGATTTGCCTGTTTTTTGTCCTGATATGATGCAGATGGTGTGAAATGTTAATGAGGTTTGCGGGGTGCTTTTGGCAGCCAAAGGAGAGACGCACTGACCTCGAAACAGGACACAACTGGTCTCTTCTATGCCACAAGCCTTCTCCTCAGGTCCATTCATATAATTCATACCAAGTCTTTACTGCAGCATGTTTCTGTCACTACAGCGTCACTATATAATGAGAATTAAGAGCTTTAGGTGAACCTCTCTGTTTCTAAGTGCAGTGCATTAAGTGATAATGGTAATAAAGTAAGATGTGTTATCTGACTGGGACTGAAGCTCTGTGATGTTTCCCTCTCATCTCATCGTCACTTTGAGCCTGTGCTTTATTTTAGAACAACCCTAAAGGCTCACTGCTGAGCCAGGGACAGAAAGCCCATGAATATCAGATGCAGCCTGCAGCTCCTGGAGTCCTATCAGGACTGTTGCACAAGCAAGTACTTAAAGATCCCTTCTCTTCCGTTCATCCACACCGCTCTCTAACTGCCTCTGTTTAAAACCCAGAGCCCTAACAAACCCGGCCACTTTCATTATTGTCATTAACAGATGTCAGCCACAGCCGGCATACGTGAGGAGTGAGGGTCCGTCGGGAGGGTAAAAAGCACTTCCTGTCTCCGGGAAATCGCCATGTGAAGCTAACACAATCCGATAATTAAGGTTTCACCTTAATTCACCTCCCCTGGTAACAAGAGCAGTTTAGTTTAATGGCTGTTTTATTGGCATTGTCTTCAGACACCGAGTCCCACTTAGAAGAAGAGAGCTCGGCAATAGACTCGGCACCTCTGGGCTCAGGTGGAAGGAGGGTGAATGCCTGTGCTGCATTTCATCATCTCAGAGCATGAGTACGAGTCTGACAGGGTGCAAGAGCATCTTTCCACTGAGCGTGTGTGTAACACGGTGTCGTCCCTCGACAGCAAGGTTACTGAGAATAATGAGCAAACATACAATAAACTGTACCTAAAACTCTTCTATGATAGTCTGTGAGTGGAGAAACAAACTCCACCCTGTGGTTGTGTGACTCCGCCCACCAGCCCACCCTGTGGTTGTATGACCCCGCCCACCAGTCCACCCTGTGGTTGTATGACCCCGCCCACCAGGGGTGGGGTGGGTCACGATTTTCGAATTTCAAATAGTCGTTTTATTTTTGAAAAATCGATTTTTTAATGCGACTATTACTATTTGCCGTCTTATTTCCCCCCTTTATTTGACAATTCAGCTCCTAACCGCACGAGGGCAGTATAGGATTGCTACAGTGGTGTGAGATGGGCTACCAGCTAGTTTGATGCTCTTCTATAAACAGGAGAAACATGCAGAGACTACTACTCCGTGAGGAATGGCCGCAGTCATTCGGGCTTTCATAGTCGAGCGCACTTCCGCGTTGTAGTTTCCTGTAAAAATCCCCGCGATGTGAAAAATACATGCCGAGCAGTCACCGGTGTGTGCGCACAGGGCTTGCGGACGTCCGCTTAGAGTCACCAATTCAGTATCTGACCAAATGTCTCCCCTTCTGTTCCTGAGATATGACGTTAAAACATGATGATGTCACAGTCAAGCTGACCTTTGACCTTTTGACCTTCATTATTTTATCCTGTTAGACATTTGTGTCAAGTTTGGTCAGAATTAGTGAATGAATTCTTCAGTTATGGCCAAAAACATGTTATGTGAGGTCACACTGACCTTTGACCTTCAACCACACCATTTTAATCAGTTAAATCTTCAGTCCAAGTGGACGTTTGTGTCAAATTTAAAGCCATACCCTTGAGGTGTTCTTCAGAAATCTACCACGGGAGATACTGCTTTCACAAGAATTAGATGTCCGCAAGGTCACAGTGACCTATGAAATTCTAATCAGATCATCCTTGACATTCGTGCCTAATTTTAAGAAATTCACTCCAGGTGTTCTTAACATATCACCTCCACAAGAATAAGACAAAAGGTCACAGTGATTTTGACCTCATCGCTGAGTACAAGTGAACGTTTGTGGCAAATTTGAAGAAATTCCTTCAAGCTGTTCTTAACATATCATGTTCACGAGAATGAGATGGATGCAAGATCACAGTGACCTTGACCTTTGACCCTTGACCACCAAAATCTAATCAGTTAATCCTTGAGTCCAAGTGGATGTTTGTGCGTTCACCTGGACTCAAGGATGAATGCTTTAGAGTTTGGTGGTCAAAGGTCAAGTTCCTGTGAAAACAGAAGTGTATTTTGAAAACAGACAATGCATGTAACAGGCTGAAGTTGACACGGTGTCCCAGAACGTCAACAACCAACACACCCAGGGTACCTTGGACGCCATATGTGGACGTGGAAAGTCCATGACCAAACGTGGACATGTGACGAGGTCACAGTGAGGATGGGTTGGTATTTCTGGGACACCTCTGGGATGCTTTTGAAGAGCTCTTAAATGCTGCATCTACTGGAATCACAAGAATTGTCCAGAGTGACGCAGTCAGCCTGAGCGGCTGATTGGTTGCCTGCACTCTACTGACTAACTACTGACATCAGCAATGGAAAAATAAAAACTCCACGGTCACCAGCTGCTCCGGCCTGGAATGGATCAGCGGCTCGGGAGTCTTCCCAAACTTCCAGATGGCGAGCAGTGAAAACTCAACGACTGATGGGTGAAAACCAACAGACCAGTGAAGACTCTGCAACTGACCAATGAGAACCCAGCAGCTGGCGAGTGAAAACTCAAGCCACTGACGAACAGTAAAAACCCAGTTACTGACCCCTGAGGACTCGGGTGCTGACCCATCTGCAGTAGAACCAGGCTCGAGCTGTCAGCTCTCTTCACCCAGCAGTTTTTCTTCCATTCTTTTTTCCCCTCTGTTATCAACATGGCTGACACTCGTCTCTGGAGCGCTGCTGAAAGCTGCATGCCAATGTGGTTTCATGCAGCCAACCCTGACGGGACTCAGTTTTGACAGACAGTGGGGAGAGATTGTCCCTCTGTGCATGAAACACAAACAAAGAGAGGCAGCCGTGTTTGCATTGCAATGTCTCCACATTAACCTCGTTCAGATCGGCTCATCTGAGAAGCTGCGGAAGAAATGAATCAGAATTAGGTTCATTTTGAAGAATGTTTTCACCTGTAAGGAATTTGCTCAGTATTTGGTTCATACAATTAACATATTCAGAGGGAATGTTGTGCCTTGGAAAATATAGGAATGAAAAAGAGACCACGAGGAGAAGACAGCAGAGGAGGCAAAACAAAAGATGAAGCATCACAGCAGCTCTCTGTTTGATCCGCCGTTCCTTTTAACTAAACTGGGCCTGACAGCTTTTTTTAAACCATTGTTCAAAAAATTAGAGTTCATTTCCGAAGCAGAGGTTCATGCAAGTGATCACTGTTATTTAGTTTTACACTAAAGACTCGACTGTCAAATACGTCCTGATGCTGAACATGTTAAATAGAGCATCGCGTTAGTTCAGTCAGGACACGATGTCAGGCTTAGCTCACGTCCCAGCTACATCAGCTGATCTCAAGCAGCCCAATCAGCTAATGGATCAGCTGATTGATGGAGGGGAGTCAGCACATCTCATTCAGGGCGCCCTATTTAAACTGCTCTGGCCTGCCTCCACCCCAGCTCCTCCTTTTTATGTTGTGTCTGACTTATCAATGTCATTTCTGTTTGTCATTGATGCTGCTCTGTTCTGTTCACGGGTTCTTTGCTGCTGCTCTCCCTGCCTAAGGCTTTCCATGTAGGCGCATGGAAGGGCAGAGAGGTGTGCTCTCTCTGACCCAAGCTTTCCTCATGTGCGTGAGGAAGGGCAGGGAGGTGTGCTCTCAGCCTTAGGGTTTCTGCGTAGGCCCAAAGAAAAGCAGAGAGGCCCAGTACACAGCCATACCACCAAATATAATCCTGCAAATGGAAATAAAGTTTTCTTTGATTGAAGTTGTCCTGACTGAATTAATATAAATTGATAAATAACAAATCGGGTTAAAAAATGTGAAGGGCCCTAAAGGGAGTCACTGTAAAAAAACATTTGTGCCACTAATTTGGTTTTCCTAATGCATTTTGGGGAGACACAGAAAATGTAGAGAGGTGGTAGTTGGGGGGATGGACCATGAACAGAGCTCAGGACTTAGACACTGTGGAGACCAGGGTTCATGTCCTGTGTCTTCTACCAGTATGTAGTTCCTAAGGGTACGTGCTGTAGCTCTAACAGAGATCTGTGTGGGTACATGAGACCCTAAAAAAGAGGCTGGATCATGGGGAGTACCACCAGTTGGTCCAGGAGCTTCTCCTCCATCATGGACGTTTACAGTACTGCACTTATCTGCTGTTTTCTATTGAGATGGTGCTAACTGTGCTTTGTAAAGTCGTATAGCTCTGGGTATCCAGCAACCACTACCACCAGTTTCTCCTCCATTGTTTACCAACTGTACACTTGTTGTCGTGACCACCACAGAAGCCCCGCCTCTCAAATCATCCCATTGAACAATGGGGAAAAAATGTGGAGATGACATGGGGCACTTTTTGCTCTGAGCTGAGTTGTTTTCAACTCGAGGAGTTCAGAGTGCTCCAGCCTAGAGTGCAGAAACACAAGGCGCGTAGCAACGCTAAAACAGCGAGCAAAAAGCTTCATTCTCATTGAAAACAATAACAGAAAGCCTCCTCGAGCTGCTGAAACGGTTTCTGTGTGATCGGAGCCTTATTCTCCATTCAGCAGGTTATTCACAGTTAACTCAGGTAATTCTTTTAATCCAAAATCAAAGTCCAAGAACAAAGTTTAAACATCTTTCAGGACAAAAAGGTTTCCTTCAAACAGAATATAAAAAGGCTCAGTTTAAGGTGTCTTTTGCCATTTGAACAGGTTTTAGTCTCTGAGGCTGGTCTCACACCTGCCCTGTTTGGTTCAGTTCAGTCAAACTCAGGTGTGTTTGCCCCCTCAGTGCGGTTCGTTTGTGCAGGTGTGAACACACCAAAACAACCAGACCGAGACCTTCTTGAAGAGGTGGTCTCAGTCTGGTTCCAAAGGAACTCTGGTGCGGTTGGTTTGTGGTGAGAAGGTGTTCCGACCTGGATGTGAAGCAACTGCAGTCACATGACACATTGTTTGGGTTAAACATGAGCATGTTACAGTCCTGGAGGATTATTAATGTGCACCTCCTCCTGTACTGCCTTAATATGCACATTCAGCACATCCAATGCATCAAAACATTGTTTTCTAGTTGGAGCCGCGCCTTGTTTTCAAACTGTATGGTTTGACTAAAATGAACAATGACAGCAATATAGTCCACGATGAGCAGCGCTAAAATCAACCTGCGTAGTTGTCCCTCCATTGTGACATTAGAAAGTGTCACATTTATCTTGCAAGTGTACTCTTCTTCAACATTTGCTTTACTTCCTGGATTTTTCCCACATGGAAATTCTGACCAATCAAGAGCAGCTTTCTCACACAAGGCATTTGATCTGGTCCTCTTGTAAATGCTGCCGTGAGAACACGAACCAACTCTAGGCAATTATACAACTTTGGAACAACATGAGTCCCTGATTCAGACCAGAGGAGACCACTCTAGGGCTGACAGCAGCCTGAGAAACGGTCCTGAACGTCTCTGGTCTCTTCAGAGTCGGTCCTCCTCCAGCTGTGTTCTCTCCGTCCCTCTGCTGCCTTTGTTCTGCTCCTCAGTCCTGCTTCAATTAGGTGGCTTAAGCACCTACACTTGTGAGTGGTGGGGCATTCTGGGAGATGCAGTGTGTACCATGGTGACCATTTTGTGATGTGACTGCCAGTCCTGTACTGGAATGTATCACCCCTCTACTATTACAAGGAAGTGACATCCAGTAAACCAGTGACAAAGAGGGAAGGGGCTTTTACCCAGCAGCCCCAGCGGGTTAATTTGGCCCTGTATATGAAGAAATCAAGCCTTGCACATAATGACCTTCACTTGAAGAAGAGAGGGGAACAGGATTAGACGAGTGAACTCTCCTAAGCTCTTTAATTGTATTCATTGAACACCAGCAGCTCTGCTTTAACCCTCTTCATCATGAAGTGCTCCATTTTATAAAATTAGAATATTATTTATGAAGCCAGAATCACTTATTAGCTCTGCTCAGTGTTACTCAAATTTGCTGGGGCGGGGGGGGGGGGGGACTCCAGACAAATCGGGAGGCATTACAGCACTGTGTCGTCTTCCCAGTTCCATGTCCATGGAAACTGGTTTAACAAGTTGTGTGTGCTGAGCTGTCTGCTCCCAAGTCACAGCAAACGACAGCACAGTTTGTTGATAGAAATGAGCCGGAGCTGAGGGATGTGGGAGGCACAGATACATGCCTCTCTTCTCTAGCAGCATGGATAATCCCAGAGAGATGGCGAAATAGATAGGAGGAGGCACAGGGAGATACATATCAGCCCACCCGAGAAAATGAGAGCCGGTCGTGTGAAGAGCTGCGCCTGGAAACAGAAATAGGATGGAGCAGAGAGAGATCGACATCACGCCGCCACACCACCAGATAACAGGAAGGAACGGCCGAGAAGAAAGAAGCAAAATAAATGAGAATGAAGAGAGAGGGATCGGTGTCAGCCCGTCACTGTGCTGTTACATTATTAAAGATACACTCAACACACACACACACACACACACACACACACACACACACACACACACACACACACGGACAAAATGGAAGGCATCACCGCTCTGAGGAAGAGTCAGTAATGAAGAAATGTGTAAATGTAGGAGTGTGTGGGGGAGAAGCAGAGCATGATTCACTGAGGCTCAATAAGATCTCTTAGCTGAATTAAAAGATTGTGTTGGTTCATGAAGTAAACAACAGTGAACGAGCTGAATCCATGAAAACGTTCCCTTTGAGAATGTCCCACCTGTTTGGGATGACAAGGAGTCACCAGACCAGAGTCCTGCACCTGCTCATACCCGTTAAAGCTCAGCACCAGGACAGACCTGTTCCCGACTCACAGCAGAAACATAACTTGTTTCTTCATGTGCAACATGTTAGTCTGGAGGTTTAAACTGGTGTCCTCTCACAGAGTTGGTGATTCAAACTAAACTTTCATCTCTGTCAGAGAAAACTGATCTGAGTTCAGACTGTTTACTTACAGCACAGCTACACTCACAGATAACTGAGCCTCCTACCTGCCTGTCAAACACCATCAACCCACAAACCTTCTCCAGTCCGGACTGAGTGGAGTCCTGCGGGGTGAAGCTGTGAAGTCTGCGAGCGGAGCTAGCTGCTAACTGCAACTAACAAACTCCACAAATCCATTCAGCAGCTCCACCATCCACAGTCAGACACACACGGCTGATTATTTACTGCTGAATTACAGCTCACAACTCGCACCAACCCAAACATCCTGGTGCAGACTATTTACTGGAGTTTACCAGCCTGTTGCTCATGTGGCATCTGAAGATCATTACAAGAACAATGTCCGATAGTCCACCACATTTTTTGTCACGTCTCGTCAATGAACATGAAACATAGATTGTGTCTTTGGGTTCATTATCAAGATCTATTTTTAGCGCGTCATCGTCTTGTTTTCATCATGAAAAAAAGGTCATTGATGAGAAATTTTCATCATAGTTTTCGTGTTTCCCAGTGAGCCATGCCAGACATCATGCACGACACCAGAACCCTGGAACACACTCACCTAAATGAAATGCAGTTGATTATAAGGTTATCCATTTCACCTGTGAGTTTTCAACATTGCTTTCTGGTTGCAAACTGGTTGATATCTGACCGATTTTCAACCTGGTAAAATGTGGTTGTATCAGCATGTCACAAAAACAAATTTGTTTCATCCCAGCGAGCACTTTTCTGTTGAGAAGACATTTAAAACATGACCTGGTCACCGATGAAAAGACGTTTAGAACTGCTTCAAAGGTGAAAGGTCTTTCACCGACTATTTACATTCACATTTAGACCATATTTCACTGAGATTTGCAATATTGACTTTCATCTTCTAGATCTGGATGTGATCACTTAGTTAGGCTCCAAAATGAAGCTCTAGCGAAGGTTCAGTTATTTTGCTGCCACTTAGATGTGCCTTGATCACAAAATATCTCCCTCTGCAACCCATCCACACTGTGACCTCGTCACATGTCCACGTTTGGTCATGGACTTACCACGTCCGCATATGACGTCCAAGGTACCCTGGGTGTGTTGGTTGTTGACAGCACACGTTTTTTTTCCTTCAATGACAAACACATGTGATTGGGTTTAGGAAAAAACAACAGGGTTTGGCTTTACAATCTTACAGGACACCAACACCGCTCTCTTGAATGAAAGTTTGTTGGACCCATCCCTCCCTCCCGCCCCACTTGAACTTTCGCTGCCTTAACTTTCATCCTTGTCCCACTGCATTTCCCCCTGTCGCCGCTGGTTGCCATTAAACTATAACAGCAACCAGCGGCGTATCATGCCGACGTCAAAGGATGCCTTTTTTTGTTGGTTTCTGACGCCACATGTCACTGCCCAAGCACCGGATTTTGACGACTTTGAAGTCAGACGGGACTCTTGTTGTTGTTGTTTTTGTTGTTGTTGTCTTTTTTTTGTGCCTAAGCGACCAATGAAATCTTGCCAACTAATAACCTTCAGGCCGACTAACATTTGGTCGTCTGTTAGGGGGCAGCTCTACAGCATGACCCTCGTGGGGCCCACTTCAGTGAACCCACCCATGTTGGTAAATGTCACGGGGCCAATATGGAACCTGTGGACAGTCCCACATGGGCCCCACATACAGATGTTGGCTGGGATCCGGCCCTGGTCCCTGTGTGACTGAGCTGAAATGACCAGATGAGATTCAGTGGACAATTAAAGCATCCCATAATAGTCTTAATGAGGCTTTTCCACGCTGGCAGAAATACAGTCGCTGCAGAAGAATGTGATTAAAGTGTGTGTGTGTGAGCACCTGAGTCCACGAGGTGAAGTTACTCTGACGCCTCATTAGTATTTGTCCATGTAACCTGGCGGTGAGGAGGAGGAGGAGGAGGAGGAGGATGAAGGGCAGGAGAGGGGGGTTGCTGTCGGAGGAGCGGGAGGAGGAGGAAGAGGAGGAGGAGGGGGGAGGGAGGGATGGATGGCGGGAGGAGGAAAGATAAATGAGCGGGGCTGTGTTAAGGGATTGCAAATTCAAAGTGGTTTGTGAAACGGAGAGACTGAGCATCCCTCCTCCTCCTCCTCCTCCTCCTCCTCTCACACTCTCTCATGCTGCTGCAGTCCGCCACAATCTACCGCACAGACCTGCGAGCTCACACGGCTCCGTCATTTGCTCCGCTCTCTGCCGACCGAGCGACCGCATTCCAGCACCGCTGTGGCATCATCATCCTCATCCTCATCCTCATCTTCCTCACATCGACGCCATTGGATTACTGCAGACGGACATCTGTCGTGTTTCTGTGGTGTTCCCGTGCAGCAGCGTGTTGTGCGCGTGCTAACGAGCCGTGAGCGTGTAGGCGGACTGATGAGGAAGGGCAGATGCATGACGAGAGGATCCGGACACAATAAAACTCCTCGTGCGGCTCCTTCATCAGGAGGTGAAGGCGCGCGGTGACATAACGAGCGGAGTTTAGTTTCAGCACCTCGGACAGCGCGGCCGGATTTCATCACCTCACCGCGGCTTGATTTTCAGCTCAGTCTGTGACGTGGAGGAGCTGTGTGTTCACCTCCTCACTTCTCCTCTGCTCCTCATTGGTTGCATTGAATGAGTTGCACAGGATGGTTTTTGCTCTGGCAGAGTAGCTCAGTGTCACAGGGCTGACTGACTTGGAGACTTCACAGCAGGGTCTGTCAGCTGTTAGATGCTGTCTCTGCATCAGCTCATTATAAACTGAGCCACTCAGTGTTCTCCATGTGCCCCCGTCTCTGAGGAACGCCACCGTGTGCAGCACATGGGAATTCATTCCCCCTGACCACGCACAGTTAAACGGTACAGACTCAAAGCTGATCGGTTCAGGAGGAATAAAGTGAGCGAGCCCTTCAGCGTGCAGCAGCTATGGCTCGGCTCTGCCACAGTCTCCTCGGCAGGTCTCTGACCCTGACCCTCACTGTGCTCCTCTCCTGCTCCTGCCCGGCTCTAGGCAAGAAGAAGCTCTACATCGGAGCCCTGTTCCCCATGAGTGGAGGCTGGCCCGGAGGACAAGCCTGCATGCCCGCCGCTCAGATGGCTCTGGACCTGGTGAATAAGAGGACCGACATCCTGCCGGACTACGAGCTGGAGCTGATCCACTATGACAGTATGGTGAGTAACTGACACACTCTGGGCCGTCACTGTGAAGCAACACATAAACTCATGCTGTTAGTTTGACACAATGTTTAATGTTAAATCAACAATTTTTGAGTTAATTTGACTCATTTAATACAAATGATTTCACCTCATTAGTTTAAGGCCAACTGAGGCGAGTTAGAGCTAAAGAGGTGGAGCAGCGTGCCGTGCAGTCTGACAGCTGTTTTAGGGTTAGTCTGACACTTGAGACAAAATGTCAAGTAGTTAAAGTCGACTTTTAGTCACAATGTTTTCTATGTGTTTAAACTGATCCAGTGAGGCTGATTCATGGATCATAAATCAGACTCAAGGTGACAGGTTGTATAAAATAATGTGTGTGTCATGTCTCCAGCAGTGTGTGACAGGTTTAAGGGCTGATTTACGAGCACACACTTACTGATCATCATCTGAAAAGCTCAACGTCTCTCTATTTATGCTCTCAACAAATAACTAATGTGAGCCAACTAGGATTTGTCCCCAGGTTCATTGTAAACTCTGACTTATCCATGTGACTGTTAAGAAGCAGAAACATAACTTGTTTCTTCATGTGCAACATGTTAGTCTGGAGGTTTAAACTGGTGTCCTCTCACAGAGTTGGTGATTCAAACTAAACTTTCATCT
>NC_065527.1:1343157-1367468 GCF_006386435.1 Epinephelus moara
TTTCCATGCATGGACGGCTGCTTTCCTACACAACAGTGAATGGCTTACTCAGTTTGTGAAGCCACTGTTGAGTTGCTACTTGCCAATTAGCTCAGAGCGGTAGATGACTGTCTTAGGTTCCAGAGGTTGCTCAGAATTGCCTAAAAATGCCCGGACCCGACCCATCGCTGCGCAGCAGCTATAATTATTTTAGTGTTTGAAATACATGGATCAGATCAACAACCTTCTGCTCCCTGAGCTCCTGCCACAACCTGAACTTGTTAATCGACTCCACTCAGAGTGCTTTGACACTCCTTGTCACATTCACACATTCACACACTGGTGACAGAGGCTACTGGAGGAGCCGGGGATCGAATCCCCAATCTTCTGATTAGTGAACAACCCTCTGACAGCCGCCCACTTGACTGTTCATGTCAGGTCAAAGGCTGCAGACAGTCTGAAGCAAACTTAATAACACGCTGCTGTAGACTCATAATTAAAACCCTTCATAATGACTTTACAGTCATTTATAACTACAGACCTGAAGGCTGATTACAAAGTGTGAGACCCACATGGGTTTATTAACAGACTGCTGACTGATAACTACGCTCAGTGGGTGATGTTGGGGGGGGGGGGGGGGGGGGGGGGGAGGGGCACCTCCCCCCTTGTTAGCAAAATGACCAGAATACGTCCCCTTGTTAACCTGCTGACCCTCTCCGTCCCCCGGGGCCAGACCCAGACCTGCTGCTGATAGATTCATAAAGGTCCCACATTGTAAGGAGTCATGTCCTCTGTTATCACAAACCATGATGAGCCGTCAGGACTGTGTTGTTATTGACAGAGGGGTTAGCATTGTCGCCTCACAGAGAGTTGGCTCCTGGTTCGAACTCTCACACCAGAGCCTTCAGGGTCGGGGAGCCTCTCTGTGTGGAGTTTGCATGTTCTCCCTGTGTCAGCGTGGGTTTCCTCCAGGTGCTCCAGCTTCCTCCCACAGTCCAAAGACATGCAGGTTAATTGGTGACTCTAAATTGTCCGTCAGTGAATGGTTGTCTGTCTGTCCCTGTAACCCTCAACAGGATTAGCAGTTACAGGATGTAATGTGTGTATTATATGTCAGTCCAGAGGCCGACCCTGTTGTGTCACATGTCAGGTCTCTTGTGATTCCGCGGTGCCGACATGCTGTGTAAAATCACACAGTGGAGCGACATGATGTTGCTGTTTGTGTAAAAATGACTGACTGCGTCACTGTGGCTGTTTCATTCATGTCTCCACTCTGAGATGTGTCTTCCCACATGTCAGCCCATCATGAGGACAATCAGCAGTCCGCTGTGTGTTGTATGTTTTAAAACACAGCATTCAGGTCATAAAATGGGTCGCAGCCCCTGAGAAATGTTCTGCCTCCTGTATGGTGGCATAACAACTGCATCTGTGTGTGTGTGTGTGTGTGTTACATACAGCCTGCACACACACACACACACACACACACACACACACACACACTGTGCTAATGGCTTCCTGCCTGCTCACTCTGGAAACTTTCCTGTTCATCTATTTCTGTTTTCACTCAACCTGAACTCCAAACGTTACGAAAGCAACTCGACATCTTTAAATTCAAATGTGATCTGAGCAGGAAAATAGACCAGAGGTGATGCGTTCAAGGACACAATAATAAATACTTTAAAACAGACGAGTAAGGAGATAAAGATGTGAAGAAGCAACAAGTGAACAAATGTTGAAGTAGCTTTAGATTATTAGAGTCTGCAACTTCTGCAGGAAATGTTTCAGCAGGTCAGGTGACACTGAGCCGCCTCTTTTTTTATTGTTATGTATTTGTTTATTCCCATGAACACAAAGAGCACGATCAGACACTGCACACAGAGTTTACCTTTTCCTCTGCTTCAGCTGTGTCCACGTCCACCTCTGACCTCCAAACACAGAACAAATCGCGCTGCCTCTGATGCCAGATCACACCTCACAGTATTAATAACTCACAAATAAATACATAAAATACAGGAAGGTAAAACAAAAAAAGAAACAGATAGACAAGTAGTGGACTATAAGAGAGCCCAGAGGAACAGAGTAAAGAGTTCTGATTGTATAAAGTCTTTAAAGTATTCAGGCTGTTCTTCTTCTACACTGTTCATATGCAACCCTGCAGAAAGTTAATGCACCAGTATGTGTGTATAACCCACGTACTTAGGAAGGCTGCAGTCACGTGACCAATGAAGGAAGGAGTCCCCATAAGAGGCCACACGCATGCCGTGTTTTTTGTGTCCTCATATTCATTGCGTTGAATGGAGATACATTGCAGGTGCATTTAAGTTCCAGAGTGACGCAACCTGAGATGAACCGGATATAAACCCCTTCACCTGTAGTGGTGGGCTCAGCATTGCAAGTCGTACTTTGAAAAAGCAAAACAAATGGTATCAAGGGATGTTTGATGTCTCAAATATATCCCTAAGCCCAAAGCACATGGCTACATTTAGGCAACAAAAACACATGATCAGGTTTAGGCAACAAAAGCACATGGTCAGGTTTACGCAAAAAAAAAAAAACATGTCGAGTTTAGGCAACAAACCCACATGGTCAGGTTTAGGCAACAAAAACACATGATCAGGTTTAGGCAACAAAAGCACATGGTCAGGTTTAGGCAACAAAAACACGTGGTCATGTTTAGGCAACAAAAGCACATGGTCAGGTTTAGGCAACAAACACACATGGTCAGGTTTACGCAACAAAAACACGTAGTCAGGTTTAGGCAACAAAAACACGTGGTCAGGTTTAGGCAACAACAAAAACACATGGTTAGGTTTAGGCAACAAAAACACATGATCAGGTTTAGGCAAGAAAAAAAACATGGTCAGGCATATCATACTACTACAATCTGTGCCATTTGGCTGCGTTATGAACTGACGGTGCACGTCAGCGTGTCATACTGCAGCAACAGGTTCCATCTGGCCGACCAGCTGCACATCATAACACTGTGATGGTTTCATCCAGCCGTGTTACAAACTAACCTAGTGACAAAGTATTTGAGGACTTTTGAATGAGACCAGGTGCAGACCGCACCAAGTAAATTTCATGTAGATCAGGTCACATAAGTCTTCCTGGACTGAGCACAACATTAGACCTGTATGAGTCACTGAACTTACCGGAGATACGAGCTCCGCAGTCGGTTCTTTGATGACATGAGCTTTCAAAGGAACATGAGACGTGAGTCATGACAACATACTGTATGACAAACAAACTGCATCAGCAAACGGGAGCAGCTGTCACGAGCTGAATGTCGCCAACAGGGACGTGATGGACATCTATACAGTGTATGAGCTCTAACTGGCTGCCGTCGCAGCGCTGTTTGTGATACTGATTTACTGTAATGTCAAATGACATGTTTTCTCACAGTGTTTGACATGATTGAGCGTTAGTGTTGGTCACATGATCAGAAATAATAACACATGTCAGAATCACATGGTGTTGTTTTCTCCAGCATCGTTCTGTTTGACCCGTCAGTAAAAATGTTTCTTACTCCTCAACTGTAATTTGTCTAACAGATGTTGAACTCTGCCCTGGGTTTCTATCTGTAAACATCTGTAAACATCTGTGAGAGGTGCCGCCGTGAGCAGAAACGTTTCTATCATCCAATCGATTTGAGATTTTCTATTTTAGAGTCTTTCACTGTCGGATGACACACACACACACACACACACACACACACACACACACACATTGTTCTGTAGTTATTCATGAGGAGCAAGGGGGCGGTGCTAAAGGGAGTGGCAGGGGGAGGGACTTATGTGTTTTTGTTTTGGCTGAGGGAAGGGGCAGACACATTTTAATGGCATTATTTTTAAATTTTGGTGATTTTCCTAATTTTGGCAATAAATTTTGGAGATTTTTAAAGAAACTATGGGATTTTTTTAAAATTTGGCGATAATATTTGAAAATAAATTTTGGCTATTTGTAAAGAAAACATGCCTTTAAAATTTTGGCAATTTCCCAAATTTTGGGAATCATTTTTATAAGTAAATTTTCACTATTTTCAAAGACAACTGATTTTCCAAAATTGGACAATAATTTTTGGAGATAAATGTTTTGAATTTTTTTCAAATTTGGGTGATTTTACAACTTTAGGCAATTCTTCTTGAGGATAATTATCTTTTGTCTTTAAAGCAAACATGCCTTTCAATTTTTGGTGATTTTCCAAATTTTGGAAATTTTCCAGATACGTTTTTGGAAATTATGTAATAATTAAATAACCAAATCTGATCTCAAATTAGTGATATTTCATCAAAATCACTTTATACTACATCTCCTTTCAAATTTGGACAAAACTAAACCATCTGCACAAACCAACCATTCACACATGAGAATGAAAAACCAAGGCTTTTTTTTTTAACTCCCAGGATTTCGTCTTTCGTCTTTAACTTTCAAACATCAAAACAACAAATAAACCTGAAGTCAGTGCTAATATAGCATTACACCAAAATACAAACAAACAAACAAAACGAGACCGAAAAGGTGTAGGCTGAAGCTTAGCTTATTACACCTACCCTTTTATAATCAGTTTCTGTCAGCTCCTAGATAATTGTATACAGAGCAGTTGAGCCAAAAAAAGAAAACATTAAATATACTTTTACATGGACCTATTATCAATTCAAACACTTACAAATACACTCATGCATTATATTAATACTTGATGAGCAAACATTTCCATTTCCAAGGCATTCCACAGATTAACCCCATAAACTGAAACACATCTTTGTTTGACATTCCTTCTGTTCTTTGTTTTTGTGAACATACAGCTTCCTCTCAGTTCATGCACACTTTGTCTTTTGTGAAACAACTTCTAGATACAGTGTGGCAGTAGATTATTATATGCCTTGAACATCAACAGTGATATTTTGAAATCTACAAGTTCATTGAATTTGAGCATGTGACAATGTATACATAATTTTAGTTTAGTTTTTAAAATCTAATAACTCATTTACGGTGGAGGGAGGGTCATGGATTTTCCACCAGTCACGCTGGGAGGCACAAGGACAAAATATTTGTAGATTCAGAGAGGGTCACACCTCAGCCACCTCCCCCTCTGATAAATAAAGAACAGTCCCTAACCTTAACCATCACAACGTAATGCCTAACCACAACCCTCTCAGCCCTCAAACAGGCCAAAATGTTCTCACTTTTCAAAAATGTCCTCGCTCTGTCATTGAAATATGTTGGTCCTCACTATGTATCATGAACAAATACACACACACATATATAAACAGTTAAACACACTGTGACAAGCTGGTGTTTTTTAAAAGCATCACTCTGATTGGTTCAAACTGCCCTGCATTGGATCCTTACCTCAAAAGGCTGTAGTGAATGGTGGAGTGTGTGTGTGTGTGTGTGTGTGTGTGTGTGTGTGTGTGTGTTGGGGTGGGGTGGGGTGGGGTGGGGTGGGAGGTGGGGGGCATGACAACAGTTACCAAGACAACCGCAGTTCAAACAAACACAGATTTGGCTCCAAGAAAGAGGCGAGATCATGCACCTCGTATCGCTGCACAAACAGGAGCAGATGGCCGGATGATTTAAACGCGTCTGTGTGAGAAAGCCATATTGAGCGCAGTTAGCCAAACGTAAGAAGTGCGGGCCGGAGCGGCCATCGATCACAGACCTCTACACCACTCCGCCGCTCTGCCAGGCCAGCTGCACATCACACTGAACATGCTCTGATGGATCTCCAGCTGATCACCGTCCAGCACCACAAGCTGCGGCGCCCGAGAGGCCAAAAACAAACCAAGAAAAAAAGCAACTGCGTCATCAGTTAGAGAGCAGAGCAGAACATTTCTCAGGCTTCCTCCGGAGCTGCGGCGATGATTTAGGATGATTGAATGTGTTTCTTGGCCCTGCGGTGCTGGAAGTCGACGGCAGGTCCCAAAGGTTCACAGTGGGATGAGGATGGAAGGGGATTTAGAGGGGGGGTGGGCAGATACTGCAGCTACAGTGTCCCATTTGAATGTGTTGGTGATTTCCCCTGAGTGTCGGGGTTAATCAATGAGTCAGCTGCGAGGAATGCGGCTCTGGATTACGCTGGGCCCGCTTTACAAACCAATCTGTTTGATTCAGGACTGAAGTGGGCAGCTTCCTCCGTGCAGCTTGTTACTGAGCCTGTTGACTCAGTGTCATTAGGTGAGGAGAGGAAATCCAGCTCACACCTCGGCAGCCTCCCTTAACTCCACGGCGATGGATTTTACCATCACAGACAGGATGTGGACCGTCGGTTGCTAGGAAACAGCTTGGGTCCAAGTTTAAACCCTGTCAGATATTGATGTCGGCAAACACCAGAGCACGAAATTACACAGAGCCCGTTTCAGATGTTTATGATTGTAACTCAAATGGTTTCTGACCTTCATCACGACCCCCTGACGCAGCTGTTCCAAACACACGGAGCCGTTTAATGAAGCAGCGTTTTCTTCCCATTTTTCAAAACTTTAATTTACCCCACAAATGAAATTTAGACGGAGTGCCTCATTACTTGATTAAAAATATCTCTTTATAATTGATTTTACACTCAATCCAGACGACTGAATATGAAAACATTCGGTGGGCCGTTTTTTTAACGGCTTCATTACTTTGAATTGAAGGGGTTTTTTTAATCCGAGGCTGTTAAAGCCACTTCCTTTTACTACCCTGTGAAATTACTTTTAACTTTGCTGTTGCTGTAATTATGATTGAATCTCTGAGGTTCATTCAAAAGGCAGCGCTGTGCCATTTCAAAAGTGTTGGTGCCCTGCTGCATCTGCTCCCCATCAGGTGACCTGCGCTCGTCATATGAGAGAAAATCTTTTATAATCACTGACCCTTTGAAACCTGGAGCGACATCACTTTATTCTGCTGCGTTCAGACGCCCTTCACAAGTATTTAAACCTTTCAGTCCTCAGCAAAAGGATTTGATGTCTTTTGAAAACATGGGAAAAAGGCAACGAGCAACTTGGCAAGAAATGTTACTTAAACTGCAAGAAGTTAGATTTGTAAATTATTTTTTAAAAAGCCATGGGAAAAATGAAAAGCTGCAGGAATCAAAGCAATGGGTCCCTGAAAAACACCTACATTTAGGGGTTATACAGCTGCAACAAAAAACAGTGGCAGATCCCTAAAAACACTGATGTCTCAGGGGTTAAAAACTTCAGGAAAGGGGCGCTGGTGGCTTAGTGGTAGAGCAGGCGCCCCACGTACAGGGCTGTTGCCGCAGCGGCCCGGATTCGACTCCAGCCTGTGGCCCTTTGCTGCATGTCACTCCCTCTCTCTCCCCCTTTCATGCTTGTCTGTCCTGTCCATTAAAGGCTCAAAAGCCCCAAAAAATATCTTAAAAAAAAAAAACTTCTAAAACAGCACCCACATTTGAGGGCTGAAAGTGACAGCAATATTATGGATGGGTCCCTAAAAATCCACCACGTTTAGGGGATAAAAAGCCGCAGGAAAGGCAGCTATGGTTTCCTTAAAAAACACCCACATCTGGGGGCTACAAAGCTGCAGGAATAACAGTGATGAGTCCCTAAAAAACACCTGTATTATGGGGCTAATAAGCCCCAGAAAAAACAGTGGCACTTCATTAACCCACTCAGAGGCACAGCGATGGGTGTCTAAAAAAGCACCTACATTTTGGGGCCATAACACTGCAGGAGATACAGTGGCGGGTCCCTAAAAACACCCACATCTGGGGGGTAAAAATCTGCAGCAATCACAGTGATGGATCTCTAAAAAACACCCGTGTTTAGGGGCTAAAACTGCAGGAAACACAGCTCTGCACCCCTTAAAATATACCTGTATTTGGGGGCTGAAAAGGTCCAGGAAAACAGTCCCTGAAAGAACCCATGTTTGGGGTTACAGGTTACTGAAGCACACCCACATTTAGTGCCTATAAAGCAGCTGGAAATAGAAATGCCACACGCAGACAGCAGTTTTGTTTGTTGGTCAACACATCTACTGCGTCACTTCAGAAACACTGAACATGTGAAGCGTATAAATGTGCAGATATATGGACCACATAAACAACGTAGTATCGTCACATTATCTGTGAGACTCTGTTTGTTGAGAAACATCGAGGGTATCAGTGAAAGAAAACCCCGAAACAGGAAATAGAATCAGGGAAAGAAAACAATGATGTTCTTGCAGCCGTGAGCAACAGAACACAAAACGTTTATCTCAGATATGTGTGTAATGTAGAATTAAATCAGCGTGTCGTTTCACAGAACCGTTTAAATCCATGTTTGGCGCATCGTATTTGACTCATCCTGTATCTGCATCATGATGTAACAGTGAGTGAGGTAAAGCAGTGTGTTGGTCTTCACTTTGATCAGACACACGTGTCAAATCTTTGTTTCCTTTTTCAAAACCAGAGAAAACTGAAGAATTTCCTGTTTCATTCTTTGCTCTGAAACACGTCTGTGTGGACTCAGTGACAAATGTTAATGACATGGTGACAAAAAAACAAAATCAAATCACCATCCGTCGTCCAAACATGACCGGTGAATGATTAATGTCACCACGGCGTCACCATTATCATTTAAATAGCTTATTGATCTTCCATTGACTATAGGCTGTAGATGGAAGGCGAGGAACGCTGTAGTGTGGATCAACATAATGGGGCTTGACTGGTGGGTAAATGTTTTCTCCCAGCATTACACAGAGAGACGCCGTCTCCAGACTGGTAGAGGTGACCTTGGAACGTGCCTCACCTCGCCCCCAGGCGGCGGGCTGTGCTGCAGCTCTGTGTGTCTTTACATGTAGCGTGTGCACTGAACACAGGAGCACAGGGAACAGTGTGTTTTACAATACATACTGATTATGTGTTACGTGTTCTCCCGTCCTGCAGTCAGTCTCTACACATTCATCTGTTTTATGTCTCAAACACAACAGTGAATACAAAACATACACGACACGGACTCAGTACTCAGACGCATCACACCAACAGGGACTGTGATGACTTTGTACTCAGATACATTGACTTGAATATGGAGTTGGTCCCTTTTGTAACAGCTTCAGCTCTTCTTGGAAGGTTTTCCATAAGATTTCAGAGTGTTTCTGTGGGAATTTGTGCCCATTCATTCTGTAGAGCACTGATGAGGTCAGCTGAAGGTCTGGCTCGCAATAATCTCCGTTCCAGTTCATCCCAAAGGTGCTCGATGGGGCTGAGGTCAGGGCTCCATGTCTTTATGTCCTGGCTTTGTGCACTGGGGCACAGTCATGTTGGAAAAGAAAAGGGCCGTCCCCAAAGTGTTGCCACAAAGTTGGAAGCAGAGTATCGTCCAAAATGTTTCTTCACTGGAGATGATGGGCCGAGACCAAACCCTGTACAGCCCCGTACCATCATCCCTCCTCCACCAAACTTCACAGTTGGCACAAAGCAGTCAGGCAGGTAACGTTCTCCCGGCATCTCCCAAACCCAAGACTTGGCCATGGACACCTCGCGCCACACAATGTCATGCTCACATTAACGCCAGTGGAAGCTCAGAACTCTTCAGCTGTGGAATCAACAGAGCGTTGGTGACTTTTATGCACCATGCACCTTGGCATTGGTTGACCCGGCTCTGTGATTTTACGTGGTCCCTCCCTTGGCGGCTGAGCTGATGTTGTTCCTAAACGCTTCCACTCTGCGTGGAATATCCAGCAGGGATGAAATATCACAAACTGTCTTGATGCAAAGGTGGCGTCCTATCACAGTACCACGCCTGAAGTCACTGAGCTCTTCAGAACGACCCATTGTGTATCTCAGATGTTTGAGACTGCATGACTAGGTGCTTGATTTTATTCACCTGTGGCAACAGATCTGAGTGAAACACCTGAATTCAACCATTAACAGGTGTGGCCAAATACTTTTGTCCATATAGTGTATATGCACGACAGACTGTATCTAACAGATACATTAGACTCCCAGTGTAGTACCAAACCACAGCAGCCAGTCCAATAGATTTTAAGCTCCTAACAGAGAGTCTGCAGAGCATTGAACACACGTATGTACCGACTTCAGTGACCCCCAGTGTTTCTGTTTCTGTGCACGCCATTCAAGGCATAGTTTCTAGTTTCAACAGGGAAGTGTTGTCTCAAATTACGCACAGCTGTTTTGCACTTGACAAGTGTCAAGTTTGCATTTTATTTAACCTCCTCTTCTTCGTCTATCTATCTATCTATCTATCTATCTACTTACCTACCTGCCTACCTGCTGACTGACCGACCTACCGACCTGCCTACCTTCCTGCCTACCTACCGTCCTGCCGACCTACCTACCTTCCTGCCTACCTACCTACTGATCTACCTTCCTGCCTACCTACCGTCCTGCCGACCTACCTACCTTCCTGCCTACCTACCTACTGATCTACCTTCCTGCCGACCTACCTGCCTACCTTTCTGCCTACATATCTCCCTGCCTACCTACCAACCTGCCTATCTACTGACCGACCTACTTTCCTGCCTACCTACCTTCCTGCCTACCTACCTACTGACCTACCTACTGACCTACCTTCCTGCCTATCTACCTTCCTGCCGACCTACTGACCTACCTACTGACCTACCTTCCTGCCTATCTACCTTCCTGCCGACCTACTGACCTACCTTCCTACCCACCTACCCACCTACCTTCCTGCCTACCTATCTTCCTGCCTACCTACCGACCTGCCTATCTACTGACCTACCTACCGACCTACCTTCCTGCCTAGCTACCGACCTGCCTATCTACTGACCTACCTACCGACCTACCTTCCTGCCTATCTACCTTCCTGCCGACCTACTGACCTACCTTCCTACCCACCTACCCACCTACCTTCCTGCCTACCTTTCTGCCTACCTATCTTCCTGCCTACCTACCGACCTGCCTATCTACTGACCTACCGACCTACCTTCCTGCCTATCTACCGTCCTGCCGACCTACCTACTGACCTACCTACTTACTGGCTGTCCCTCTGTCTGTGTGTCCACAGTGTGATCCAGGTGAGGCCACCAAGCTGCTGTACGACCTCCTGTACACGGAGCCCATTAAGATTGTGCTGATGCCTGGCTGCAGCTCCGTGTCCACCCTGGTGGCTGAGGCTGCTCGGATGTGGAACCTCATAGTGGTACGTAAGAACTTTTCTGTGTGTAAGGTTGATTACTTCACTAAGCATTTACTGTAACACAACACAACAGTGAGTCAAAGTGTTGGCGCTGCAGGGTGGGTCCTTCTAGGACAGAGTCCTCTGGTGTAAGGAAAGTGATACACTCACATTGTGGTTCAGAGGGGAGAAAAGAGCTGCCCACAGTGTTTAGTCGATGAAGGATCTGTGGGTACTGCTGTGTCTAAACACCACAGAGAGCACTTAGGTGAAAACAAAGAACAGAAATCACACTACAGGAGGACACTGAACACCAGAAAGAGCCAGAACTGTTCAGCTGCAGACAGCTAGCTGAGGGAAGTCACAGTCAGATTAGAGACGCAAACATGGATCTCTTGGTTACAGTTGTGATACTCATTCATTCAATCACTCATACGTGACCATACATTCAATCTTACTGGGGGTAACGAAGGACTCCCTGTGTTTAATCAGTGTTTTTGTCCAAAATCAACACGGCCTGACTCTGCTATATATAAAATATAAAATATATATTTAAAATATATAAAAATAAGAAGTTTGATACAAATGGCTTCTAGACTTCTACAATGTAGCATCCAACAGTCAGGTCAGTCAAGTCAAGTCAGGTTTATTTACTGTACATATCCCAGTATCACAGATTTGCCTCGAGGGGCTTTGTAATCTGCAGAGCGTACAACACAGATGAGTGTGTCTGTCAAGAGGTCATGATCCTGACACAGCAACATCTCTGAGCTCAGAGCAAAGTACAGCATTAATGCCATTCTGCTCTTCAGGGACTGAAAGTAAAGTGCTTTCACACTGAAAGAAGTTTCAGACATGTTCCTTCATTTTTAATATGCACTGCTATTTTTGTTAGAAAGAGCTTTTCCTCCGGTTCCAACAGTAAAACTGTGACCCACATATCTCTGTCATTGTCCACCTCATACAGCAGCACCTAAGACTGCAGGCAATCTGCAGGGACATCACGAATAACACAGTAAATTTGATTTACTGTGATCTGGATCCAGGCTGTCTAACAAAGCATGAAAACCAGCACATAGTCAGTGTCATCAGGCTAATTCAAGACACACTGTACACAGAAAAGATATGAAATTAACACAAAGACCGAGAAATCAATCCAACCTGAGTAACTGTTACAGCGCCTAACCCGATGAATGCAATATGTCGTTATGTATGAGTAATAGAAATTCCTTTTATGTCTAACTTCAAAGATTTCCTGTGATTAAAAGAGATATACAACTGTGTCATCAGAGAATGGGACTGGACCTAGAATTGAGCCTTGTGGCACACCAAATTTCATTAACATTATTATGGAGACACACGTCCACCCCATCAAGGCAACTCAGTTCACCTGTTCCTGATTACTCACAGCCAGGCAAGCTTCACTGTGACATCATCATGTTTTACAACATATCTCAGGAACACAAGGGGAGACATTTGGTCAGATACTGAATTGGTGACACCCATCGTTAAACAGAGGAGGTGGCCTACGACACCACTTATCCCCCACCAATAATGCAGTCTTGGGATCCCTCCCTAGACGACTTAACACCCATTCACACCTGGTCCCATCTGATCCTAACGACACACATGATGGGCAGGTGGGTCAACGACTCACATTGTGACCTTAACGAACATGTAAGGGTTCACACCCACACAGAGTTTAAGGCCTGCGACTCCACACAAGTCAGTTAGAACTGAAGAAGCCTCTTGGATGAGAGGCGAAACGTCTTTAAGAAACTCAAGCAGGTCCAGTTGCCTACGATACAGCACTTCTGATTACCATGACCTCCAACAAGTCAGCTGATTGTGCTGCCAGGTTAAAGATGTGTTTAATGCATCCTTGTCTTCACGGACATGAATGTAAACTGTAAGTGCAACTTGACTGGTGCACAGAGGTGTACAACTGTGTGGCACTAATTGTATTTTTTGAAGACTGACATATTGTTGTGTCCAACATTAGCTGTTCCTTTTTAATTTATGTTCTTTTTTTTGATCATCATTTCGCAGCAGTTGATGTCGTGCGGGTAACACGAGCTCTAATGTGGTTGTTTCTGTCACCCTGTGTCTCAGCTGTCGTACGGCTCCAGCTCTCCGGCTCTGTCCAACCGCCAGCGTTTTCCCACCTTCTTTCGCACTCATCCGTCTGCCACGCTGCACAACCCCACTCGAGTGCAGCTCTTCCAGAAGTGGAAATGGACCAAGATCGCCACCATTCAGCAGACGACAGAAGTCTTCACATCAGTGAGTCGTAGAGAATTATAAGATACCACTCGTTGGAGGGTACTTTACAGATTGTGTTGCAGTATCCCAATTTACAAAATTTCTTCCGAGCTTTAACAGTGATTGTCCAATCACAGCCTGTCATGTCAAGCATGTCAAGGATTTCTGTGCATGTTGAAGCGGTGTGTACGAGGCTCTGTTCAGAGAGGCACTCTGTATTTTAAAGTTTCAGCAGACTATCTTGTGTTAAGTTACAAACATGATTGGAACGCTTTGTTCTTTCAGATTGTGTTCCAGAAGTATTCATTCATTTTTCTCATTTCCTATCTCTCTCCCCTCCTTTATCTCCCCCATCTCCTCTCTCGTCTCCCCTCCCCTGATTGGTTTCTCTCTGCCTCTCTCTTGTCACCTGCTGTTTTATCTGTTGGTATCATCACCCACGCTCCCGCCATCATCTTTCTAAACCACCAACTCATCTTCCCCCTCGCTACTTTGCTCCGACTTCAATTGCTGTTTACTGTTCTTCAAATTTCTTTTTGCAACCTACCGTTCCATTATCTCTCCCACGCCTATTTTGGTTGCCATCTCTCTCGTCCTGTCATCTTCTGCACGCTCATTATTGTGTGCATGTCTCTCTGTGTTTGACAGACTCTGGATGATCTGGAGGAGAGGGTGAAGGAGGCAGGGATTGAAATCAGCGTTCGTCAGAGCTTCCTCACCGACCCTGCTGTGGCTGTTAAAAACCTCAAGGTACCAGATCCCTTTATTCTTCTTACACATAGCAGGCAGCTGAATGCCAATCAGTTGGCCTTGTCTGGCCCGGTCACCACAGAGAGCTACTGGATACTTGGCAACAATAGCCCAGAGATTACAGAAGCAGAGTCCTGCCCAGAATGAGAAGTGATTCAGCTGCATCTCTGTGGTTCCAGCTGCCCAGTGGCCCAAACTGAAGCCAGTACTGAAGATCTCTCAGATACAGCACCATTAATGATCACCAGAATATGTTCATCTCCAAAGCGATCCATTCACAACACATACTGGTTTCAGTATGTGTTGTATCTTACTCTTTGATGAAGCATCCTCAGCACCATGTGCGCTCACCCACTCTCTCTGAAGCCTTTGATTCTGGGTGCTTCTCAGAGTCAGGGGTGTTTCCTTGGTAACACAGGTCCTTCCAAGCAGAATGTACGTGCTACTTGGCCGTCAGATGTAGTCCGTGTAGTGTGTTCAAATGCAACTGACACAGGGCGACGTGAGGCGACGTGAGGCGACGCAGACGACGCAACAGTTGGCTTTCGTCGCCACCAGGTCTTTGATGTTGGTTTGGTGTGTCTGCACCTTAAGACACACCTTCAAGCAGGTAGCACTGTTGTCATGGAAATGCAAATCCCTGCTGTGCTGGGCTGACGGCCTGAACCAAACCAAACCAAACCAGCTCATTACTGTCGAAGGGGAATTAGACTGTCCTATCCAATAAAGGAAAAAAGCCAAAAATAATCTTAAGAAAAAGAATAATGACATTTTCTTTATTTATCATTGTTGTCGGCCTAAATTCCCACGTTCTCTGACTGTAAACATGTGCAGCTTCTGCACTGAATTTAAAAACAAAGTTTAAACATTTAATTGACTAAAATGTGTCACACGTCTTCAGTCTGGTGCCTTTTCCAAACCTGAACAGCGATGGCTCGTCTTCAGCCTCTCTAGCGAGGTTAAGGTAAAGTAAAAAGTAAAAGTCTCAGAGGGAAATATAGAATTTAACAGTGAGTGGACGGATGTGTTTGCTTTCACCAGAACAAACAAATCATAACTACCCCCCTGCAGAGGAGCCATCTTGTGGTAAAATGTATGTTGAATGCTCATTTAGACCAATTTCTAATGTCGGTAGGCTAACTCAGACTGAATACGCAGTGTTATTATGAGGCTCAGATATGTTCTGCAGCTCCAGGCAGATTTGTTTTTTAATTATTTTTGATCATTAGGAGACCTTTGGGCAGACTGCATCACCACAGAGGAAGAAGTTAAAGCATGGTTCTGTTTTTCAGCCGCGAGCAGCGACACACGGAGCCGAGCTGAAACCTGAGTGTGTCGGATTCTTTTTATTTTATTTTATTTTTTTAATGAGTCTGATTTGGAGTCTGCACAAAGGTTTTAATGGAAGGAGCCACTGAGCCTCTGTCTTTCCTCTATCCTTCCTTTCCTTCATTGTCTCCTTCCTCCACCTGTGTCAGCCTGAATCACTCTCTTCCTGGCACACACACACACACACACACACACACACACACTTTACAGTGACCTTGCTCAGCATGCCGGCCTAGTTTTGGTGTGCAAGATTAATTGGCCAGAAACCATGGTAACAGCATGACTGTAACCTGCTGCAGAGGAAGTGTGGTGCAGGGGCTGCTGGGTGGTGCAGGAGCTGCTGGGTGGTGCAGGAGCTGCTGGGTGGTGCAGGGGCTGCTGGGTGGTGCAGGAGCTGCTGGGTGGTGCAGGAGACGAGGGTCAGCTCCTGGTTTCTATCCACACTGCTGGGACTTTAACTTTTCATCTTCACCCTGTATGTGACATCATCCTTCTTCTTTTTCTCCCTCCAAGCGCCAAGACGCCAGAATCATCGTCGGCCTGTTTTATGAAACGGAGGCCAGGAAAGTCTTCTGTGAGGTAACGTGCTCTCCTGTTCACACACACACGTTCATCTGTGACACACTTGGCTCACATGAATTTAAAATATCAGAAACACATAACAAAGTGCCTGAATTTAAGACGCTTAAAAAAGTTCATGTTGAGTTCCAGTTTCAAAGTTTTGTGTCATCTCATGTCACAGTGACGGCTTGGGCACCAAATGTGCGACTCTGCTCGATCAAAACAAAATCAGACTTCATCACTTTTTAAATATTTTCTTTCTGTCAGTCAGATCAAAGTTTATAAAAGTTATGACCGTCCCATCGTGGACACACAGATGCTGTGACTCATCGTCTCAGAGGATGTGACGGATGTTCGGTTGTCCATCAGACGGTTCATCAAACATTACGTCACTGTGACACAAACTGAAGAGCAGCTCAGTGTTTCCAGAATGTGATTTATTATCCAGAGTTGAAGCTGTGGCGTGTTTCCTGTTGACTTCTTTTGTAAACATGCTTCCTGTCTGTACACGTCACATCCTCCTCCGTCCACTCACCGCTCCGTCGTCCTCCTGCAGGTGTACAAGGAGAAGCTGTACGGGAAGAAGTACGTGTGGTTCCTCATCGGCTGGTACGCAGATAACTGGTTTAAGATCAAGGACCCGTCTATTAACTGCACCGTGGAGCAAATGACGGAGGCCGTGGAGGGTCATGTGACCACTGAGATCGTCATGCTCAACCCAGAGACGGTGCGCGGAGCCTCCAACCTGGTAAGACAGGCGTGATCTTGTCATGTAGCTCATCAGTGGTGCTCAACAGAAACATCTGCAGCTGCAGAGGCTCATGGGAGTTTATCATAAATGCACTAATGCAGTTTTTATATTTTTGCTATAGCAGCATAAAAACGTCTTTAAAGCAGCATCAGTGTGTTTCCTCAGGATCATCCTCAGTTTCCTCTGCAGCCACACACCTGCTATCAAGTGTTTCAGTGATGCCAAAGCAGCGGTCGGCTGTCGTTTCACACAGTGACGCCTCAGCTTGTTTTTATAGGGGGGCAGATTGGGTGGCGCCAAAACCAAAAGCCTACACTGAACTTCAGAAAATGTATAATGCTGTTGAAGTTTGTATGTGAGAGTAAAGATACTGATATACTTTGTTTCTATGTCTCTGTGCCAGCAACACACGTGGCTGGTTTTTCGTGTTGTCTGTTCGTACAGACATTCTTCAAATTTGGCACAAATGCCCACTTGGACTCAACAATGCTGATTAGTTGTTGGTGGTCAAAGGTCAAGATCAGTGTGACCTCATCTGTCTCATTTTCGCGAACGTAATATCTCAAGAATGCTTTGAGGGAATTACTTCTGAAATTTGGCACGAATGTTGACTTGGACCCAACGACAAACTGATTGGATTTTGGTGATCAAAGGTCAAGGGTATGTGACTTCATCTGTCTAACCCATTAAACACACAGTAAACACACATTAAACACACATTAAACATGGCTTAATAGAGACAGTGTCAAACACAAATCAGCTTCACTATAACTCGCAGCATTCACAGACAAACACTTGTCTTTATCTGGACACATTTTCCCCACAAATACAACATGCTAACGTTATTAGCACAAGCCTATGGCATTTTACATTGTATAAATTAGCCTAGCAGCTAGCAGAGATTTCCTCTGCTCATATGAAGCCAGGATAAATCACACACAAGACTTAAAATGCTATTTTTGTGGAGGCTTTATTGTCTTCACAATTTATTGTTTCTTATCTGTGAAATTAAAGTAAATCAAAGCTTTGTTTCCACTGAGGGAAATGGTTTCAGCTTACGGAGACAGACAGGAGGTCTGCGTCACTGTGACACGGTGGAGTTACATTTCTGGGAAGGTGCACATCAGGCTACAGTGTAGGGTACGGCGTAGGCTCTACATTGATGCAGGGGAATAACTTCCACCAGCATGCTGATGTGACAGGATGGCTCTTTCCATCAGTGTCTGACGCCAGAAGCCACCGACCAAGAGCCGGTGTTTAACGACTTCAGAGTGAGACCGGGTTGTTTCAACAGAACTAAACTTTAGTCAGATGCACTTCATCCATCCTTCAAAGAGCTGGAGGCATTTCTCCTTTAATAAAGCAGATATATGAGGCTGGTAGCAAAGCAACAGAGGTGAATATTTGATATTCTTACATTGGAAGATGTTCCCTTTATTTCTGTGTGTGAAACCTTTATTTGACCTGACCTGAATGTGGCTGTCATTTATGTTGGAGGAGTGTTTTGCTGCACAGGTGCTTGCTGGGTAGTGCTTCCAGGATCCTGCTCTGTATGCTGCTGCTGACACTAAAACTCCATTAAAACACAGAGGGTAGACTTTTATTAACGCTGCGAGCGTGTTATCTGCCGGCCCTGTTGTCTGGAAGTTCTGTCTGAGTGAGCAGGGGAGCACTTGAGATGCAGGAATGGCCTCTTATTGATCAAAGTGCGGTGAAGTGATACTGGCTGTGTGAGGCGCAGACATCATCCAGGGAGGAGGAAAAAAAACAGGTTGCTGCGTCTCGCTTTCATCTTCACATCTGAATGTGTCTGAACAGAGCACACTGATCACCAATCACACTCTCTCTGGCTCTGATTCTGACAGTGTGATGGGCTGACCACACATCTCATCACTGAAGTCAATGATGCATTTTATATAGTCTTAATATTGACAGCATTTAGGGCTCAGTTGGCAGAGTGGGATGGCCATTAATTGTAGAGGTGGTGGTTTGATGCCAGAGCTCCTCTTAACCACGTGTCCTCGAACAAGACACTGAATCAGAGTCCTGCACACGTCCATGTTTGGGTGTCCATAAAGTACCCGTCATCATGTCTAAGTCAAACCTGCACCCATGATCAAACCCCCCCAGGCTCCAGTCCCTCACATGAAGCTGGTTCTCCGTTCTTGAATTGGACGTCTCTTTGACTGGATGGTGAAAACATTCAATCACTGCCAGGTTAGGAAACATGTTAGCATGCTCCTTCCACCACCATCAAACCTCCAAAGGATCCTCCTTGGGTGTCTTGAACTCCATGTAGGCTGCCACCTCATCCTCGGGCTGCAAAGTTTCATGGCTAGAGTCCTCCACGTATGACAAAAGAAATGTAAATCCCATTAGACACACAAGTCTCTGTCATGATTGTGATGTTATGTAGCTCAGTGAGCAACATCTGAAACAGATTGAGTTTTACAGTAAAACAGTAACGGAGGATTCGAAAAACAAAGTGAAATTTCTCGTAGATATAATGAGCTAAAAGACAAATTCTCATCATTTGGGAGAGAGCCATGAGATAAGAGGGAGGATTGTTATGTAAAGAGGACACTGACTCTGCCTGAGATCCTGAGGCAGGAGATCCACAGCTGAGCCAGCCAGACAACAAATACCTGGTCTCCCTCGCAGCCCTGCGGTCCGCTGCAGGAACCTAAGAAACCGTAACGTGACGTGTAGCCATCATCACGTTGTCTCTGCATGCCTGAGCAGGACCACAACCTGGGACTAAACGTGGACATTGCTCATTAGGTGATACTAAATGCAAGTTCCAGTTTCTGTCGGAGGTTGCCAGAGTTCTGTCTGAAATAGTTGGTCAAGCAGATGTGACATAACATCACAACAAAGACGACGACAACACTCACGAACATTTATTCACTGTGCAGAGTGAGACATCCAGGACTTTAACAAAGACAATAAGTGGAGAGCATTTGGTGGACAACCAACATGTCCAGGTCCTGACTCCTCAACGTAATGTCATAAAACAGTTTGTATGATATCCTACGAATTCACACCCCGCAAATGACTTTCTCAACATAAAGTTACGCAATTAATGTAAAGTTACTGTGGTTAGGAAAAGAAACACGGTGAAGACGTTCCTTAAACTGACTCGAAAGTCTGTCATTTTGTGACCCATCAACTGCCCCAACCTGCCTCCTTACAAGCACTCGGGAATGCTTCCTTGTTTACTGCTGTCAGTGCATCAGTCACGTGATCACAGCTTTTCAAAATACTTAGGATATGTATGAATTTTGGTGCATTGCTTTTCGTTGGAAAACATATGAAAGTTTTGTGAGGGCAGCCTGCCCTTGTAGCCTGTTCAGACCATCCTGATGACGTGAGCTCACTGTTCTGTCTCAGGGTCTGTATCAGTCTGGACTCACTGCTGCCCTGAACAATTGCCAGAAGTTAAAATCCAATCATGGCCAATCAGGGGTCTGCGCCATAGTTGACAATGTAAGCAGCCAATCAGGGACGTTGTTGTTGATGATGTAAAATGCAGGCCGCAGCCTGCAGAACAGTAATGGTGCCTCCCAAAGCAGCAAGTTCTAACTAAGTAGAGTAAACATAGCGATAAGTGAAGTTATTGCAGGAGTAGAATAGTCTTCGCTGTTCTTCTGACTGGATTTGTCAAATTTGATTTATCAGCTCGCTCCACTGCGATGAACAAGACGCTCTCTGGTGTTTTGTTATGCTGCCTGGCTGAAGGAGTTTATCAAGGTGAGTACTACCGCTAATTCAAAGTGTTTAGGGCGGCACCGAGTCCAGACTGATACAGCATGTTGAGCTCACATCACCAGCATGGTCTGACCAGCATACCTCCCTTGTGGCGAGGAGGCACTTCAGAGAGAGCTTTAGTCTGCAGTTAAAAACCAAAAGGTGATGTTGTTTGTGACTCAGATGTTTGAGCTCCGACATTTCCCAGACTCATCATTTCCTGTCGTCTCTCTGTTATCAGCTCTCTGACAAAGGCATAAAATGCCGATAGCAATAACAGGTGTACAAGGAAGTGTCTCAGTGGTTGAAATAAAGATACAACACAAAGAATGGCAGCACAGTGGAGCAAACTGACAAACCACAGAGTGGTTCTCTGTGCCTTTTTGGGCCACTGACTGGTTTGTGTTGGCCCCAGCTGCGACTTGCACTCAGTGTAATGGTTGAAAAGGTTGATTTACGTTTGTCTTCTTTTATTTTTGCTTCTCTAGATATTCTCAACAAATCAATCAATAAGAAAACAGACCCGGACTCCACTTCAGTTTTTAACGACATGAAGCATCTTTATTTTTTTCTAATGTCCTAAAGTCCTAACAGTCCGCACATTTTTCACTCTTCAAAGTTTGTAAAGACAAAAAGTATCTTACTATATAACTCTCGACCTGATTGAACTCCTTAAGGTCTTGGGATCAAAGCAGAGATTTGGTCTGAGAGAAGCCCAGTTGTGGTCACCACAAAGCAGCAAGCTGCACCTAGAGGGCGGTTAGATCACACACTCTTTTAGCTGAAGTCAAGGCAAGCAGCAAAGCTGTCTGGAATGACAACGCCTTCAGAGGGGAGCACTTCTTAGGACTGAAAGGATCCTTCAGGAAGACCTCGAGCAGCAGTGGCAGGTCCGATCACAGTAAAGAGGCTGTATCATCTCCTGACCCCCTGCAAGAATGTTTCACGAGATCGTAGGCAAAGACTGGTCTGTTTCTTGCTCTGCAGCTACTTACTTCACTTGCCTACCAAGCAGAACAGATCTCACTGTGGTCTCTTTAATGCTGCATATTCAAAAGCCACAGTTTGCAAAATACAGTAGAAGGCAGAGAAGAACCTCGTATCAAAGTTAAAAGTTCAAGTTATGGGAAGCCCCGGGTTACACGGTTTGAAGTTCCTGCAGTGGGAAAAGGATTTTAGTCAGGCCCAGATGATTCCAAGCAGCGCCCAGGCTTGTGGGGAATCTGCAGATCAGAGATATAAGCAGCTGCAGATCTGTGCAGACCATGAAAATGTGTAATAAAAGCTTAAAATCAATTCTATAAATGACAGGTAACCAGTGGAGGTTACCTCTCTCACGTAGGAGCTGGAGGAATACGACGTATGAGCTGTCAGTCTTGACTAAAGACACGTTCCCTCACAGTTATGGCCCTTTATCAGAGCGGTGTGATGTGACACATCTGGTGACAGACATACTGTATCTGGTGAAAAGGTATTAAATCATTCCTGCTTTGTCCTTTATTTTATCCAGAATAGAGCCGAAACACTTCGATACAAGACGGTCCAATTCAGTCCATCGGCACGTCTATCGGCACAGATGATGTACTAAGATGATTGATCATTGATGGCAACTTTATGATGGCAATGACATTTTATGATCATTGGCTCACTGCTCGGTACATCACTAGCCCCCCCCCCCCCCCGTCCTGCTCATGTTGTCTTATATGTGTGCTGCTGCTGGCTGCACAGCTGGGCGCAGCAGGTGTAGTACAGCAGCGTGTCCTGGACGCTCTCCAGATGCTCCTGTCAGCGTCAGATCCAACGTGACTGGGACATTTATTATCTTCCACTGAGCCTCACAGTGCAGCACAAAGAAAGTGAGTACAGCGTCAGTTCAGTCAGGACACGATTGTGAGCTCAGCTCACATTCCAGCTACATCAGCTGATCTCCAGCAGCCCGATCAACTGATGGATCACCTGATTCATGGAAGGGAGTCAGCTGATAGATCACATGATTCCTGTCTATGCAACCAATAGGCAAATCTCATTCAGGGTGCCCTATTTAAACTGCTCTGGCCTGCCTACTTTTGCTGCTTCCTCTGCAAGCTGCTTTGCAACCCGCCTCCATCCCAGCTCCTCCTTTTCATGCTGTCTCTGTTCTGTTCCCGGGGGGTCTTTGCTGCTGCTTGAGCCCGGTCTCACTCCGAAGTCATCAAAATCCGGGGCTTGGACAGTGATGTGCAGCGTCAGATACCAATGAAGAAAGGCGTCCTTTAACCTCAGAATGATACGGGGCCGGTTGCCATTATAGTTTAACGGCGCCCGTCGGTGTCAGGGGGAAACGCAGCGGACAAGGACGAAAGTTAAGACAGCGAAAGACAGAGTGGGGCGGGCAGGAGTGGTGGTGGATGGGTCCAACGAACAGCGACTTTCATCCGAGAGAAGATTCTAAAGCCAAACCCTATTCTTTTTTCCAAAACCCAACTATGTGTTTTTTGAAAACAGACAATGCATGTAACAGGCTGAAGTTGACACGGCATCCCAGGACGTCAACAACCAACACACCCAGGGTACCTTGGACGTCATATGTGGACGTGGAAAGTCCATGACCAAACGTGGACATGTGACGAGGTCACAGTGAGGATGAGTTAGCTGCTCTCCCTGCCTTAAGCTTTCCATGAAGGCGCATGGAAGGGCAGAGAGGTTTGCTCTCTTGGCCTTAGGCTTGGCGTAGGCCCAAGAAAAGGCAGATGATACTGCAAATGGAAATAAAGTTTTCTTTGACTGAAGTATAGTTGTTGCAAACATCCAAAAATATTTAGGGCAGATGCTTCACCAATAAAAGATGTCAATACAACACAGGAAGTAGGGTGTACACCCTGACTGGACTAATCTGAAGAAGAGCTTTAGCTCAAAGGGTCATTTGTGGATGTGCCAATAAATTGCACTTATGGGAGTTACAGTGTGTGGACCTTTCCTCGTGTTCCTTATTGCTTATCCACAGAAAATGTCGCCCCCTGATGTTTTGGAGCATATTGCCATGAACAGTGTGGTGAGCATAACACCTCTGTGTTGCAGCTCACATGTCTTGTGCACGTTTAAACAAAGTTTAATCAGGGCACTCTGAGCCGTCAACTGGGTCGCATCTAGTAACTGGATAGTTGGTGTGTTGTTTGGGTGGGGTTTTGAATTCAATGTTTTTCCATATCAAAAGCTGTGTGCTTAACGTCAACTCAAATCCAGTAGGATCAAACAGTAGAAGCCCATACTGAAGGTCACACCTGTGTTTTTTATATAAATGGTAAAAACCTGTTTCCATAGGATTTTTCATGATAAACAACAGATGGTTTTTTTTCTAATAAAAGCTCTTTATAATTAAAACAGAGGGGGGTTTCAGAGGCTGTGTCACGAGAGACAGTCTGAAACGAAGGTGATAATTGTCCTCACTTCAGGCTCAGGTGTTAGAAGAGCTGACAAGCTGAGAAGCTCTGCTTCACATGATGATGTAATGCCTTCGGTTTCAGCAGGTAAAAGAGTTTCTGATGGATTAAATCAGTAGACTGAGGCACATGGGCCGACCATGTGACTGCCATCCCAGAGGCCTTACTGTATGTATACTACGTTCTGTGGTTTCATCAGTCTGAAGTTTGATCAGACACCAGAGCACTGCTCAGAGATTTCAATCAATCAATCAATCAATCAATTTTATTTATAAAGCCCAATATCACAAATCACAATTTGCCTCACAGGGCTTTACAGCATACGACATCCCTCTGTCCTTATGACCCTCACAGCGGATAAGGAAAAACTCCCCAAAAAAACCCTTTAACGGGGAAAAAACCGGTAGAAACCTCAGGAAGAGCAACTGAGGAGGGATATCC
>NC_065527.1:1370274-1376737 GCF_006386435.1 Epinephelus moara
TACCATGGTGGACAACTTTACAGCTCTGTACATTTGGTCCGTCCAAAAAGTCACGGCTCTGGATGTAGATTTCTCCATGTTGTTACCGGCTTCTTCAGTAGCGACGCTCAAAATGAGTTGAAATGAAACAAGCGCACATCAGTGAGGTAAATGAAATAAATAAATCTGGACAGAGAGATCACTGGATGCTCTGTAGAATCAAATGTAGGTCAACAAAGTGTGTTGGGTGCTCTTGGAAAATGAGGAAGAACAAGATAAACCGGAAGGCACTTCAAAGGTACAAGAGGATATATCTAGGAGGAAGGATACATAAAAAACCCTTATTGTTGTGGTTAAATCAACAAAAGAGCCGACATGTTTTGGCCATGTTTACCTGACAGCAGCCTCTGGCACCTGTGTGATTATGGCTCTTGTCTGTCAGCAGCAAAGCTAAAGGTACCTTGACATAATTATAGAGCCATAGACGTTCGTAGGCAGGAGGTCGGGGTGGACGGATGGGTCAACAAACTGAGCGACTTTGACACAGGAGACCACTGTGTTTTTCCTGTGTCTGAACAACAGCCAACGTTGGTTTCTTTTAACCACAACCACGATCTTTTATTTACCGGTTTTCGATGACTTCGGAGTGAGACCAGGTTGCCAAATCACGGTCTTTCCCTAATCCAGTAAGGGTTTTTTTCTGATCCTTAATTTCACTCTAATGCAATCAGTGCTGTGTCTAAAGGTGTTCAACAAGTTCTCATCCCAACCCAAATATCGCTGCTTGGTCAGTGGACTTTTACGTCTACATATGACACACTAGGTGTCTTCCTGCATCTGTTGTTGGCGTTCTGGGACGCCGTGTCAGTTTCAATTGTTACACGCATTCTGTCTTTGTAAAATACACTTGTGTTTTTACAGGATATGTACAGTTTCTGCTCGTTAGACGTAAATGTTGTGACGTGCAGTGAACACATTCAGACCAGCTAATCCAGATGTTCTGAGTTAACGGCGTGAACATCATCCATCTGTAGTCAAGCACTATTTCTCCTCTTGTTCTCTCCTCACCAGACATCTCAGGAGTTTCTGGCCCAGCTGATGTCTAAACTCGGGGGTAAGAACCCAGAGGAGACGGGCGGCTTCCAGGAGGCCCCCCTGGCGTACGATGCTGTATGGGCTCTAGCCCTGGCCCTCAACAAGACCGTGGGCCCCCTGAAGGCCAAGGGTCACCGACTGGAAGATTTCAACTACAACAACCGAGACATCACAGCTGAGATCTACCGAGCCCTGAACACCAGCTCATTTGAAGGAGTTTCGGTAAGAACAAAACCCAGAGGAGGGAGGAAGTGCAGAGACTGAGAGAGGGTAGAGAGAGCTGGAGAGTGATATGTGTGCAAAGGATGAAGGGGGATGTTAAAACATTAAAATTCTGCCTCTTTCTTTCAGGGTCATGTTGTATTTGACGCTCAAGGCTCTCGAATGGCCTGGACTCTTATTGAACAGCTTCAAGGTATGACACAACACATATCCCTGCTTAAAGTGGAAGTCATTTTAATAATCAGCTTATGTAATACAGTGTGCAGTGATCTTGTTCTTTCAATCAAACTGTAAACATTCATTAACCATAACCGCTGATGCTGTTAAGGGTCGCAAGGGGGCTGGAGCTTCCCCCGAGGCAGGGTTCACCCTGGACAGGTCACCAGACTATCGCAGGGCTGACACATAGAGACAGACAAGCATTCATACTCACATTCACACCTACGGACAATTTAGAGTCACCAATTAACCTGCATGTCTTTGGACTGTGGGAGGAAGCTGGAGCACCTGGAGGAAACCCACGCTGACACAGGGAGAACATGCAAACTCCACACAGGAGGACCCCAGCCAGCTGACGGGTTTGAACCAGGAACCCTCTTGCTATGAGCAGTGTTCATTTCCTTGACGAGTTTGAAAGTTTAGTATCGGCTTCAGCCCCTCTGTGACCCTCTGAGGATAAGCGGCTAATAGAAAGATGGAGCTTGGAGAGTTTTAGAAAATTAGCAGTTATAAAACTGCCATTTTAATAAAGTCAGCGTGTTCTCATTGCTGTTTTCTGGCATCAGTTTAAAGAAACATTATGTAAAGGGACTCACGGTGGAGAGATCACATGTATCTCTGATAAAAACAAACCTCAGGAAAGTTGTTTTTCTTCTACAAATGCACCATTAAATAACATTTGGCTTCACCAACATTTAAACTATGGTGATGCAAATCGTCACACCCTGATTTAGCTTGAAGACACCTCCAACACATGCACTCAAACCCATAAACACACCACCCACACTCCCCTTCAGATTACGTCTCCCTCTGTCGTGTTTCAGCCGGGTTAATGTTGAGATCATCCTCTCTTAACCTTGATATCCAAACTCCATCCTGGGTGTCCACCTTGATACTGTGCTGATTGCATAGATCATCTGTGCTGTCGGGGGGACGACGGCTGTGAAGCATCAATGTTTTCACAGACATGAATATACAGAGAAACTTTACTGGTGGGTGGAAACGCAGGGCGGTGATTCCAGTTCTTGTTTATCTCATGAAACAAAGGCTAACTGTGTCTTAGTTGCTCTGCAGTCGTCTAAAGCCAGAGTCTTACTTTAAGTGAACCCGCAGGCCGACATGTTTTCATGTTGCATCAGTGTATTTTTCATGTGATGGGATCGAGGTGGCGGAGTGATCACATGGCGATGGTAGTGTCTTATCCGTGGTGGTGGTGTGAGGCTGTGGTTGGCTGGCTGCCTTTTGATCACCGAGCCTGTGTTCTCCTGTTCAGTCTGTCTGTGCTTTGTGTTTCTCTGACAGCTCTGAGATCTGTGACTATCGGAGGCTCTCTGTGTTCTCAGGAACGGTTAAAAATTAAGCTTGTTTTGCTGATTGTCTTTGTTAATGCTGGCCTCCGCCATCCCACAAGGGAAGGGTCAGTGATGAGCTGTAATTTGTTTGATGGTAATTGGAAGCATGCTGGCCATGGGCAGTTCTAAACGAGGGAGAAAGATAGACATGGAAATAAAGTGCTCATTCAAGGCTCCGCTTGGCTTCTCAACATAAACGGTAATTGGCTGTGCTGCAGTCTGGAGGTCCACAGTTGTAGTAGTAAATAGCTGTAAGGCTTTTAAAAGGACAGGGAAGTAGACGTAGATGTGCTGCAGTAGGTACTGTATATGTGTGCAGGGGGAATGTGCAGCTACACAGAGGATCCTGCCTGAGCCAGTGGGTACTGGACAGACATTTTGGGAGCTAGCATGGACACCAGAAGAACTGTGACTGGTCAGCCAGAGCTACTGTGTCGTAGTGTTTGTAGTGTGGGCTGTTACAGGCAGCAGGAACTAGGTCAAAGAAAGACAACTCTTATCCTGTTCCCTAGACAACTGTGTGATACAGCAAAGCTATTTACAGTGCCAGCCTTCTCCTCACTCCACTGCCTTTTACAAACGCTCTCAGTATCTGTTGTGAGAGTGTGGACATTAGCCTGGCCCTGAATTATAATCTCAGTCTGGCCCTGTCACAGTGGCGAACTTGTGCTGGTAACATGCCGATGACAGGAATAAAAGACAAACATATAAACACACATCACTGACTGGTACTGGGTGAACTCTGTTGCTTTGAGACTTCTAGTCCACCACTACTGTCTGGTCAAACAGGGAACATCACATACGAACAGCCTGTTATGAAAACTGAGGCACTGTAATGTGGTAGGGTTGGTGTCGAGGTGGCATTATTAAAAAATTATGTTTACTTTATCGGTTGGACTTTTCAGTTACACTGAGACATGAGCTCACCCAGAGAGACGACGTATGTTGTCCAGGAAGTAACAGTGTTCCAGAAGTTCATCCATTTACAACCACTTTTACGAAGCCGGGTTGCAGGGGCAGCAGGCTGAGCAAAGTATTCCAGACATCCCTCTCCCCAGTGACACTTTCCAGCTCCTCCTGGAGGACCCCGAGGTGTTCCCAGACCAGATGAGATATGTAATCCCTCCAGTGTGTTCTGGGTCTGCCCCGGGGCCTCCTACCAGCTGGACCAGGAGGATCCTGATCAGATGTTGAACCACCTCAACATGAAGGAGCAGCGGCTCTACTCCGAGCTCCCTCCAGATGTCTGACTCCTCCCCCTATCTCTAAGGCTGAGCCCAGACACCCTACAGAGGAAACTCATTTCAGACGCTTGTATCTGTGACCTCATTCTTTCAGTCACTACCCAGAGCTCATGACCATAGGTGAGGGTTGGGACGGAGATGGACCAGGAAGTAGAAAGCTTTGCCTTCTGGCTCAGCTCCCTCTGAACCATGATGGTGCGGTGCAGTGCCTGCATCACCACTATCTCCGCCCACACATAAACCAAACTTACCCCACAACGTCAATGCTGATTCAAATGTGCTGCAGTAGCTAGCAGCAAGTTAGCTAGAAGGCTAATATTGGCACTTGCATTATTGTTTGTGGCACCACATCATCACAAACCCAACAAACTTCACTGACGGCTTCTAGTCGACAGCAGTTTTGGTACTTAGTGCAAAAAATATGTAGAACTAACGGGCTCCTTGTTGTCTCCAGCCGCCATGTCAAAAGTTGTGAAGTTTAGGACGCAGCTTCCGCTAAGTCACAAAGATGGCGACCATTGAGTGTCCATCATTCCACACTCAACTTCTGGACTGTCTCAAGTGCGCCAGTAGTACACTGCATTTTCCTGTACTGTGCAATGTGAACACACTTGTGCACTCAAAATATTAAGTGTTTAATACAGAAGTATGTGATCTGAGACGCGCTTTGTGTTTTAACCCAGCATTATGGTTCATGTTCAGGCTGGAGATCCAATTAAATAAATGGCTAAAAGCTGCAAAATGCTGCAGAGTTGAGTTTTAATTCTCTCTGAGCTCTGCAGCATCAGCAGCACTGGAACATTACATGGGGCGACATGATTCAGTGGTGAGATCAAAAATATATAACGTAACTGTTCTGCAGGGCACCTGCTAACGATAACAGTTATTTAGAGCTTCGGAGGTTTAATCTCTCTGATGGCTAATGAGCCACACCTGGCCTGCAGAAGATACCAGCAGTAATTATCAGACCTGAGTACAGCAGTGCTTGTGTTTGTGAAGAAGTTCTTCTCATTAGTCTCGACAAGATTGATCTGTTGGATGGATTTCTCTTCATGGCTAACTTCTCCTGCACTTGAGTATTTGTCGACCTTTCTGCTAGCCTCCTGTGTTATTATGGGGAGGGCGCAGGTAGACGTCTTTGCTGTCACCAGCTACCTGTGTTCAGCTGCAGGGACAGGAACCCCACCACTCCTCAGTGTCTCCTCAGTGTTGAGCACCCTGTTGGTTCAAACTCTGCACAATATGATACTGCTCAGATGAGATGTGCATTAATTCTGTCCCATTTCATTTTTGGCAGCCAAATCTTTATCCAATTTGGCAAGCAGGCTTCAAAGACCTTCATTTATCTTACAGCAATTTTGTTTTGTATCCATGCTTTGAATTTATAAAGCAGAATGCATCTTTTTGTGAGCTCTATGATGAGCTCTTTATGGCCACAACAAAGTCAATATAAAGCCAATGACTGACTTAATGTTGACAACTCTTCCTAAATCAGTCTGAGCTTTAAAAAGAGTGAAGCAAACACTCACTAACAGCTCTGTCAGATTGTTGCCGCTGTGTCCATCTGTCTTTCTCCCTGAATATAGACCAGACATGTTTCAGCCCGTTGACGCCTGCTGTCCACGATGCAACTGGCTGTCATCCAGAATTCATAGAACTGCATTAACATTCTGGTTTCAGTGTTCACACCAGCAGTTTGTTTTACTCATGCACCCAAACCGTCTTCAAATGAATTACTTACCAACATGTTCTAATAAAATGATTCATGATAGCCCCATAACTAACATAAAGTTACAGAGATAAGTTTTAGGAAAAGAAACACGGTGAGTCGTACCTTAACATGACTCAAAGTTACCACATGGATCCAAACACATGATTCCAGGGACAGTCCTGGATCTGAGATCATCTGAGATCTGATTGCAGCCTTTCAAAATACATGGGATATGTGCAAATTTTGGTGCACTGCATTTCGTGCAGTGCGCCGTACTGCACCGTATTGGCGTAGGCCACGTGCATAGGCTACGCACCTGGCCTACGCCGTTGTGAGCATTCATATTTGTGTGGTGGTGTGTCTGTGTCACTCTGCAGTTACACCTCCAAAACACTAGGTGGTGGTGGGGTTTCTGTGACGTGCTGTAAAGTTTAGTTGATTCAAAACACACATTAAACATGGCTTCATAGAGACAATTGACCTATGGCTAAGCCACGCCCCCTCCACTCACTCGGACAAACTATCAACATTCAGTGAGCGGCGCTATGGCAGGTGTCACAGTACACGGCATTTCACAGGAGGCAACTGATGATTTTTGGGGACATAACGATCAGATGTCATTGAGAAGTAACCAAAAGGGC
>NC_065527.1:1377741-1381597 GCF_006386435.1 Epinephelus moara
ATTTATTGTTTCTTATCTGTGAAATTAAAGTAAATCAAAGCTTTGTTTCCACTGAGGGAAATGGTTTCAGCTTACAGAGACAGACAGGAGGTCTGCGTCACTGTGATGTGGAGTTACATTTCTGGGGAGGTGCACGTCAGGCTACAGTGTAGGGTACGGCGCCAATTTGACGCAGAAGTTTAAATTCTGCCCTGGCCGTAGAGCATAAGGGCTTCTTAGTAGAGTGCTCTTAATTGTCTGTAGGAATTCTGCCTAACAATGACTTGACAGTTAGGAGTGGTGTCCAGTGGTTGGTGGTTCGATGCCCCTGGGCTGTGCCTCCCTCTGGATATTAAAGTGTTATTACAGCAAACCACAGCAATGTGCTACAGCTGATGACAGGCCAGTTTCTCACATGGGTGGTTTTATTTTATTAGAGGAGGCTTGTGGGGCTCCCTCCGGCCTGGATTTCATTAATGAAATATCTCATAAAGTGTATTGGGTCTCAGAGTGGCAGAACAAGGACACAGGGCATCGGGCTGTTGTGATTTCCCTGAAGAAAAAATGTCAAACAATGACATTTATGTTAAAAGTAAACAGAGGCTGCACGCTTAGCGAGGACATCTGGACGCTGCTGTTCTGTCGCCATCATCAGTGTTTTGAGTGGGCTTTATAATCCAACAGGGACGCATGTTTAGCTGTGCAAGAAGTCTGTGCAAATAAAATACAGTCTCAAACTGGCAAATGAAAACTTCACCTACAGCTGGTGCTAAGGTTTGGTACGCGGCCATAACTGGTGCAGCATTCATTAGAGTTGGGGACATTAAGCTCACTGTGACCCTCTCTCTGTCTCTCACACAGGAGGCAGCTATAAGAAGATTGGATACTACGACAGCACTAAAGGCAATCTGTCCTGGTATGGGAATGACAAGTGGATCGGTGAGAGACATTCATCTTCCTCTGCTCCTTTATTTTCCTCTTCATCACTGTCTGTTGCACTCCTTCTACCGTCTAATCTCCTGTTTTCTCTGACCCTGCGGCCTTCCCCTCTCTCCATCTAATTCCTCTTTCCTTCCTCCTTTATTGCACTCTCCTCTCCCTCACCCCCCCCCCCACTCTTTGCATACAAGGTTGGCTGCAAACGTTCATCAATCAATCAGTCAGGTTTTATTTAGCAGCGCTCCTGCTAACTTCTTCACAGCTCACCAGACACCCGAGTGATTCAGCAGCGGATGGAGCCTCAGATAAGGGCTGCTGATGGGCCGATGCGCTGCCGAGCGACAATTTCATTCCATTTACTAATTAAACATGAGAACCACTTCAAAGCAACGACAGCAATGCAATAAATAGAAGATGCTAGTTGACAGTCTAAACAAAACAGGAGAAAGCAATCTGGGCGTCGGCGTAATGGGATTGGGCCTCATGACCTTGACTTTGAGGAATGAAATTGTGTTTCCTAATCAGTACACAGGGGAGCTCCGTGCGCGTCCGTGTCACTTCTGCCTCCTTGAGCACTGACGAGATGCAGATCTAAAATTGGTTAATGCTCCGAAAACTGCGGAGAGCTTTGAAAGTCTGGCGGAGGGGAAAACAAAAGCAAGTGACGCAGTGGTCAGCGGCGGGGAGGAGGGCGGTGGATGCAGCTCGATCTTCAGTTGTTTATTGTGTTTCCCTGTTTGCTCAACTGTCACGAGTGCTGTCTCAGACACAGCTGATTAGATTTCCTGTCAAAATGACATCGATTGTTTCAAGATGGAGGAGGCGGGGCGACTGTTGTACAAGTAAAGAAGGTGAAGTGCCGGCGGGCAGAGAGGGAGGAAGCATCATTTGTCCCTTTACAACAAACACTGTTTATATGTTGTGTAAATGCTTAAATGGTAGAAGAGAGAACAAGGCCGTTATTTGCTCGTGTTATTTATAGGCACAGTTATTATGCCTCTGTGCCGGTGATAATCTTGGCCGCAGGCACTATGTGGTTGGGATTCTGTCTGTACAACGGTACGTCCGTCCCCACCGAGCCTTTCTGTTTTCCATGCAGGAGGAAGCATGCATCTACTGCTGCACCACTGACCAAGCTACAGCTCAGCTCAGCTCAGCTCAGCTCAGGTGGACACCCTTAATATTTACATCTCTGCGCTGTCACGAGCACGAGCCTCTGGGCCATGAGTCGTCTGCACGGTGATACGGTTGACACGTGTAGTTCTGCAGGAAAAAATACATGAACCTGCTCCCAGTGAGGTCTGAGGATTATCTTGAGTGATGATTTTTGGAAAGAGATACTGCACTCGAGGTTATTAGATGTGTTTTTGGGGCTTTGAGCATCACAAGAAGAAGAGACATCTCTACGGTCGATATCTGCAACACTCACACCAAGTCTGTCTTTGATTATGGGCGGACTGTCCCTTTATGACGGGTAAAGGTGTTGCATTTTCACAGTGAGACATTTCCGCACCAATCCTCTGAAAATGAAGCTGCTGTTCCTCGAGTGTGTGTTGACATCTCAGCTATGAAGACAGCAGCCACGCTGTAATGTCCCCTGGACGTCACGCTCGTCTCCTGTCACTGAAAAGCTGGGAGCACAGATTCATCGCTGGCCGTGCGCCAGAAACTAGTTTTTGTAACCAAGCCAACAGACAGCAAGGTCATCCAAGTGGCCTCTTACTCTGATATGACAAGACCCGAGGGAGGGCCGGAGGAAGTGTCCACCGCCTGTGTTTTTGGTGTTTGACCCTGTGGACATGTCGTCCTCAGTGAGACTGTCTGGACCATCTGGACTGTGTTTAGAGGTCAGCAGATGCTCTGAGGCAGTGGACGGGCTGAGTAACACAGTACAAGGAGCCAGTTTCATGTGTGTGACAGCCAGTCACCCCAAAGCACTTGTCAAGATGTCTTCCTTCCTCGCCGCCAGTACGAGCGGTCAGCAGCGTCCGTCCTGGCAATGGGCACCAAAAATAGGCAGGACGGGGACATGACAGAATCAGGCCTCCTCAAGGTGGCCGGGACGTGTTGTCGAGTGGTTGCTACGTGCTGACGTGCCACAGCTCTGGGTTCGTTCTCTTCCTCCCTTCTTACCTTGTCTCTGCCTCCTTCCCTTAATCCCTCCTTTATCTCCTCGTCTCTCTCTGTGTCTCTCGAACGCGTCTCATCTCTCCCACTTTTATTTCCCAGTGTTTGTCCACAATCTCCTCTCCTCTCTTCCCTCATTCTTTCGGTCTCCTTGACAACCGCTGCTGCATCGCTGCCTCTCTCATATTGCCTTGGTAACCATTATGGGGCCAGTCGCCATGGTAACATACTGTCCCGATTCCACCATCAAGGGCAGGGGGAGGTATTAGTGCTGGAGAACACATTTTCCCAAAGGACTCTCGCTTACATACTCTCACACACACACACACACACACACACACACACACACACACACACTGTAACCCACACACATGCACAGGTAGACTCTGTATCTGTCTCCAGCAAACACTAACACCCTCTCACATACACTGTGCATCATCTTTATGAGTTATGATTCCTGCAGACTCTTTGCTTTATTGACACAGTGCTGCTGCTGCTGAAACAGGCTGAGAAACATTTCATGGAAAATGCAGAAGCAAATCATCATCATGTAAAAATCTACATCGATCAGCCAAAACATTTTAACCACTGGTGGGTGAAATGAATAATGTCGATCATCTCGTCGTGTTGTGCTGTGAAACTGAAGCCCCGTCTCCACCAAACCCTTTCAGTCCAGCACCTTTGGAACCAGCAGTAAGCCTTCAGACATGGTACCTAGACCCTCGGTCTGTTCAGACAGTCCTCTTAAATGTGGGCGGGGTTGTTGTCACTCACTGCTCCGTCCAGCACTCGCTGTATTTCCTCATCAGCG
>NC_065527.1:1381740-1394948 GCF_006386435.1 Epinephelus moara
CAGTATGAACAGTGGTTGTAGTTTACTGATGTATGAACAGAGGTTACATAAAACCAGAGTGACCGTCCTCTACTGATCAATCAGACTGCAGTGTTCACAGCTCCACCTTTTAGTACCAGATCTGTGTGCTAGGTACCCCAACAGAGGGGGGACCAAACATGGGGACGCTTAGGAACGCTTCTGTTGGTACCATCCACAACTTTTACTGTGGGAACAGAAAAATGCGTATCGAACTGACCTGTATGCAACAGCAGTGAGAAGCTGTTATGGAAAATGAGTGAATGTATTTAATGCATTCATTTATGGTTGCGTGTCTTCATTTATTTTTTACAATTAGTAGTTATCAGCTGTGTGTGTAGTTTGCAGTTTAACAAACCTGTAGTCACTGTTTACGAGTCAAAGAGCAACCTCCAGATTTCAAAATGATTTCTTTAACTATTGTTGTCCTGTCTCCAAGGTCAGAGCCCTGCGGTGGATTAAATGCAAGTTAAACTCTGTTATTTGATATAAACACTGATGGTTTAAGACAGCCGGAAGCTGAGTGCACTCTGCATGACTCTCAATACAAATATAGGCATTTATACTACACAACAGTCAGCGTCTCCAGACGTGCTCAGCTTGATGATAATAAAAGATAATTTTTATCCACCTTATGTTAAAAAAGATCTTTTTCTTCACTGTGTTTTATTATTATTATGACATGAATCAAAAATAGCTGCTGTCTGAGTAACAGACACTGAGCTTCTGAAGTGAGGTTCTCAAAGTAATCCTCTGCATCAGCCTCTGACGTGTGACACGCACACACACACACACACACACACGCACACACACACACACACACGCACACACACACACACACACACCGGTAGCCTCCATAGCAACACATTTGTGAGGCAGAAGAAGCTCCTGTTACTATTCTGACCTTAAGACTCCATGGCAACATGGCTGCTATTAACATCTCATTCAAACACGCCGAGGCTCACGGATCTTACACCGCATCGCCTCGGGCCGCTCTGTCGCTGCTCGAGCTTCAGATGCTCTGAAAGCGCAGCTAAGGAGGCAACACTGACATGCACACACACACACTCACACATGTTCTGCGGTGCACAGCCCATAGAATGTAAATTTAATGGAAACAAAGCCTCATTACGCTCCTGCTGTAGTTTCAGAGAGCCGCAGAGTATTTGTGAGATTCATTGAAAGCAGAAGTCGTTAGTGTCTTTGACGCCCACGTCTTTAAACTCCACGTCCCCAATTTGTAACGCAGACCTTCTGTTAGGATTTAGCCTTTGAAACATTATCAGGGTTATTTTTTCAGACTTTAGAAAACGCCTCCAGAGCCACACAGAGGATGTTTTCACAGTAGTACTGTGTTCTGTCCGCCTCAGCCTGCTGGTGTTGCAGCGCTGCTCACAGGGTCGCAGAATTAACACCCGCCAAGCGCCAAATGTGGGTAGATTTTCTGTTTCAGCAGGCTGTCGGCCACACTGGAAAAAAAGGTTATTTTAGAGGTTGTTTCATAAATGAGTGAGGACTGAATGACTAAAAGTCTTCATTTATTTTTTATAGTGTAGATTTGTGTGTTTCCCTGGAAACAAAAGAAGAATAAATGTGACCGGTGAACTTCAGTGATGTCTGCGTCGTGTTGATATGAAGAGGTCCAGGCCGTGGATATCTCTGCAGGCAACCTCCATTTATTCCTGATAACACTGACAGGAAGTGGCAAAAAACAAAAATCCTCTGTCAAACAGAACCATATACCTCCAGCCCCGACACAGTGAAGTGACACAGGAATATGTTACCATGAAACATATAAACAGCTTAACTAAAACAATGTCTCTTACCTCTCCCAGGGATCACAACAGCAAAAGGGGAGAGGTAAGGAGGGAGACACCCAAAGGTGAACGTAGGGGTACAGACACTGACTATCACTATCATATTGACTATGGAAGCCTGAGAGGGTCAGGTAATAACAACTGAAACTAATGTTGTGTGATTATAATACTTAATATTTCTCTGCCATTGACGAGATGTTGTATCAGGGCCGATTGCTCTGAGACAACAAGGGAGGCTGAACGTCCCCTAAAAGTTCATAGAAGAAATGGTCAAATATGCACTATTGAATTTACATTAAAACAAGAATCTACATTGCATTAAACGTGCACTAGGATGCGTTTAACATCATGACTATGATGTTCAAACGTCAGCTGCTTATCACCAGTTTTCAAACGCAACCTCCCTGTCATACATTCTCGTGTCAGCACGGTGGACACAGAGCCTCCAAGCATTCCTATGAGACAGCGCTGAGCAGGGTTTTTTTATGCAGCAAAGTGAGTCGGTCATTGGATAAATGCGGCAAATCGTCACTTCCAGGGAGGCTCAGCTTCCCTGGGACCTGATGGAGCGGTAGGCGGGAGAGGACGCTCGGTGTCTGCATGATGATTGGAGGAATTGTCTAAAAGGCTGAACCCCTTTGTGATTGACAGCGCTTTGGAAATACACACCGGCATCAGCGAGTGGAGTCTTCTGACAGAGTGCCGTCCAGAGTTCCTGATTTCCATAAGCCATACAGCTCATTTTCACTGTTAAACCCATCTGAAAATCTCTGAGGTGTGTGTTGCTGTGGCTCTACGGCATGAGTGTGTGAAAAACTGCTTCAATTAAATGTTCCTTTTATAAGTTACTGCCTCGCTACAATATGACACATGTTATGATGTAAACTTAAAGTGAGCTTCCCCTGTTTGAAAGACCAGCAGCCGCCACTGGTTTCCATCGATCCCTGTCTTCACTGTTATAAGACAGGGGGCGCTGTGACACATCTTGTCAATAGAACAGTCTGCCGTGTCCAAAAAGAAACGAAGAAGAAGATCTGCATGAAACTTCAAGAAAAATATTTACAGAAATGTAGCAGCTTGTAAACTGCACGAGAATGCCGGCGCAGACGGAAAAGTTTACGGTTGTGCAGCCGTGGAGCCGTGCCATGTCGATGGACTCAGACTGCGACACTTCCTGTTTTGATCAACATTTTAAATTCGATTTGGACGAAGAAGCAAATGAGTTTCTCCATGACGATGACAGTGACACGGACAAGACGAGCACAGAGGAGACGACAGAACACTGAACAAACTGAACGTGACGGCGTGTTCCTCTGTAGCTCAAAGAGAATATTATTTCATTATTATTGTTTTCATTTACACAGCTCAGACTGACGTAAGGAAATGAGAAAAAAAATGTAAATGTGAAGTTGATTTTATACTTGGAAATTACTCTATGTCCGAAACGTTGTCTGTCAGATCAACAATGTCACTGTAACGTGTGTTAATGTTTAGGATTATTATTTATAGTATCAGGTAAAAAGACTTGAGTGTGTCTGCTGCCCCGTGCTCTCTATAAAACCACAGGTTCTCCTCAGACCAGCGGAGCTGATGTTGGTGCAGAGGCTCATTTGTTGTGGATGTAAACAGGCCTCTTCAGTTAATCAGTAAATCAATAGCCCTCTCTGCGGCTTTTAAAATAATTAAAGCAAATGTGATGTTTAGAATGTGTAACGACACACTGGGGACTGCGGAAGTTTTCTGGCCCTGATCGGAGCACAGGTGCACCGAGCGTCTGCCAGGTCTGAGTTTGATCTGATAGTTATGTTTACCTTAATGCTGATTATTAATGTATGTGGTCACTGACACATCTGGAGCTGTGTATGTGTGTGATTGACTGTGGTTGACCAGACTGGTTAAAATGCCAGGGCCGACTCTTTGTCCCAGTCCAGCCCCGGTGATCAGACACTGCTGGTCAGATATCAGCAGCACCAGTCTGATCCTGATCCTGATCCTGATCCTGATATGGTTCCTTTAATCACAGCCGTGTAGGATTCCCTGCTCTGTTTATATTTAGCATTCATTTACACTCTGTAATTTACTCCTGCATATGCTGCCTGTTATGTGCTGTAATTGCTTTGGGCAGGTTGTATTTGTAAAGCTGACACGCAGACTAATTGATTAATTGATGGCTGAGCGCTGAGGGGCGGCTTGTTGTTATTACACTCAGTGTCACACCAGGTTGTGTTTTTCATTAGAAATGAAGTCGGTCCTGACCGACACCTCCGGTGTGTGGTTACTCTCACATGGCATGTTTTACTCACTGCAACATGCACAGTATCCGGTGCATCCTTTACCACATGGTGATGAATGATTGGAGCCAAGCGATGGTCTTGGGTGGATCCGGTTACTGTCCAGTATCAAAAGGTATAACTGTAAATGAAACCATGACTCCTCAGAGACAGAGTGAAGTCTGATTCTCGCCAGTGTTTACCTGATCCTGCAACCAGTGAAAGATCTGTGTGGGTGAGCTGTGTCAGTGATGATGCAACATTTTGCCCGGGAAGAGCAAAACATTGATCTCGCCTGTAGTCCGTCTCTGTACGGCCCAGTTGCCAGGAGAAAACCTTCGTGTTGTATATTTCTGCAAAACCACTCAGGCGTTACATTTCTACGTGTATGTACAGTGACTAAGCTTTGTGTCATGGCAGGACATTCGCTCATCAGGCTCCACCCACTGTACACAAAGAGTCCAGTAGAGGGCGGAGCCTGTGTGAGATAGTGTAAAGGTTACGATATTGTAACCCTTGTTCTATTAGCCCTCTACCTCGGGGCCCTGTCACAAATTTGAAAATCCCAGGATAGTGAAGGAATGACCTGCCCTACTCTCCCAAGATCACCTTCATTGGTTGGATTAGTACGGTTTAGGCACGAGGAGTGTGACTGGCTGGAGTTCAGGTTAGAGATAGGCAGGTTATTCCTCTGCTATCCTTGGATTGTGGCCCTGTCACTTCTACGCTGTTTGCTAAATATGGTGTAGGATGTCTGACGCCAGCAATCGGCTTCTTTACACTCTATATACTACATACAGTCTGCATGTATGTGGGCAGCCGGCTACATCTATGTAATTCTCAGTGTGAGAATGTGTGCTAATGACTGTAGGAACATTACCCAAGGAGCTCCGCCTGTGCTAATAGAACTAGGGTTACAGTATCGTAACCTTCAGTCTTCACTTATATTAGAAGTGCCTTTCATGCAGTTACTTATGATGTCAGTGAGTTTAAGCTAATAATATTTGAATTAATTCTCTCTACAGGTGCTAACCTTTGGCTGCTTAGGTTCAGTATGGCCGGGATGATGTTTTGTTGCGACAGGATGTTCATTCTTCGGGCTGTGTCAGATAGAACAGAGTTCCCAGTGTGAGAATGTGTGCTCGTGGTTAGAGGACTATTACCCAGGATTCATACTTAATACATATGAGCTTGACACACCGACCGAGAGCAGTGTTTGCGTCTCGTAAGATTCTCTCAGCCTGGGTGACAGTGTGTGTGACAATTACATTTTTGGGTTAGCGACCATAAATGAAATATAATATGATTTAAATGTAAATCATAAATTGGTAAAGAGTATTTGAAACGGTTTGGGACTTGGTACTGGATTTTGCCGCCATGGTCATTAGAATCTGAATCAGAGTGTCATCTGCAGAGCCCTGATATTTAAATGCTGCTACACATATAAAGCCATATATGGACCAGATTCGATGCTGTTATCACAAACTGAATGACCGCCTTGATTTCGGGAGCTGTGCCGGCCGTCTTCATTTCAGGTGAAACAATCTATAGATTCATTCCACAGCTGATGATTTTATATTACACATAACTATGCCCGTGCGTCTCTCAGGTTTGTACAGCCTCATTTCACCGAGCCCTGCGCCTCGTTGAACAGACCTTGCACTTCATTATACAAATGTTTCTTGTAAAATCAGGAAATGGCTCATGAATAATGTAGGGTGGAGGTCAATGAATGAAATGAACCGAGGAGTGAAAGTGTTTTTCTCAGTCCTGAACTGTGGCTGTGCGCCCAACCCGTTAGTGCCAGCTGTGATCTGAACATTAAATGAACCTTGGCGGTGGCGCCACACACTTAGTGACTGGGTGTGATTTACTACAAACCTTGACGGGACATGGGAGGCTGAGGCGTGGCTGGACACTGTGCTGGTAGTTACACCAGTCGTCTGAGCAAACACTGGAGATGCATTTCACTTTTCTGCTCTTCTTATTCACACATTCTCCTTCACCTCTGTCACTCGTCTCTTTTCCTTAGAGTCCCTTCATCCTTCTCATTTGCTCCTCTGTGTTTTCTAGGATCAGGACCGCCTGCAGATCAGACGGTGGTCATCGAGGAGTTTCGCTACCTGTCCCAGAAGATCTTTGTGTCTGTGTCCGTCTTTGCTGGGTTGGGAATCCTGCTGGGGATCGTCTGCCTCACCTTCAACATCTACAACAGCAATGTCAGGTAAACCCTCAATATGATGTCAGAAAGACGCTGGACTCTGACATTGGACAGATGTCCCGTTTTGGTTGTAAATAAAAATCAGTTTGGCATCAAAACCCAATGTTGGCTCAACATCAACTTCCGGCAGAGGACAGGTCGTGAATTTTGAGAGGAAATGAAAATGAGGTTGACGTCAAAACTCAAGGTTGGCTCAACAGACATCGATTCCAATGTTGAATAGTTGTTGAATTTTGGTTGGAATTCAAACTGGTTATCTGTTAACACCCAACGTTGTGTTGACGTCATCTCTCCAACATTGGACAGATGTTGAATTTTGATTGGATATTTATATCAATTTGATGTCAACCCCCAACGTTGGCTTGACTTCAATCTGTCAATGTCCGACAGATGTTGAATTTTGGTTGGGAATGAAAATCGTGTTGGCATCAAAACCCAACGTTGGCTCGACATCAATCTCAGTGTTGGACAGATGTTGCATTGTGGCTGGAATCCAAATTGGATGTCCATCAGAACAAAACTTTGGGTTGATGTCAACCTTCCAGCGTTGGACAGATGGTGAATTTAGGTTGGAAGTGAGTATCAACTTGGCATCAAAACTCAAGGATGACACAACATCAAGTTCCAACATTGGAGAGATGTTGCATCGTGGCTGAAATTCAGAATCTGATATCCATCATAACCCAAAGCTGGGTTGACGTCATCCTTCCAGTGTTGGACACATGTTGAGTTTTGATAGAAAATGAAAATCAGGTTGACGTCAAAACACAATGTTGGCGTGACATCAATTCCAACATTGGATAGACGTTGCATAGTGGTTGAAATTCAAAACGGGATATCTATTAAATTAGGGCTGACGTTTTCCTTCCAATGTTGGACAGATGTCGAGAAGGGGGGAGAGAGGGGATGACATGCAGCAAAGGGCCACGGGCTGGATTCAAACCCGGGCTGCTGCAGCAACAGCCTTGTACATGGGGCCCCTGCTCTACCACTAAGCCACCGACGCCCCATTAATCTCAATTTGATGTCAGACCCCAGCCTTGGGTTGACTTCAATCTTCCAACATTGGACATTTGTTGACTTTTTGTTGGTAATGAAAACCGGGTTCAAGACAAAACCCAACATTGGCTCAACATCGGATTCCAAGGTTGGGTTGATGTTACATTCTGGTTGGAATTCAAAATCGGATCTTTGTCAAAACCCAGCGTTGGAAAAGGTGTTGAATTTTTGTTGGAAATGAAAATGGGGCTGGTATCAATACTCAACATTGGCTACGTTAGATAGATGTTGCAATGTGGTTGGGATTCAAAATTGAATATCCATAAAAACCCAACGTCTGCTTGACCTCAACCTTCCAGCATTGGACACATGTTGAATTATAGCTGGAAATCAAAGCTCCCCAATCATAGACATCATTTAAGATCATATAAGTCCATTTAAAGTTTGAATACTGGACTGAAGTCCGTCTCAGACATAGATCGTTCTGCGTCGCTGTCTTTACCTACTTGTTAGAATGACGTCCAGACAGGTGTAGGTTACTGCTGCTCTCAGCTTCATTCAGACATGACAGGACATTTACAGACGGACACAACACTCACACAGTATTTGGTAATATCTGGTGTGTGAGAGGGACCACAGGGACCATTCACAAAAGTGTCACATAACAAAAATTAAATAAATGATCAAAGGATTGAATCAAGTTGGACAAATTAGTAGGTAATATCTTTAAAAAAAAAAATTCGTTGCTTACGTGACAGTTAAAATGGACATAACACAGGTGGAGTCAGGTAAAAGACACGAAGCAGTCCAGAGCCAAACCAGTTTAAACTGGAGGCTTCAGTCTGTGAGCCTTAGTTTTTCCTTTTTGTAACCCACCTTCTTTCTTTAGGACCCACACTGAGCCGGGGACAACAGCACACCTTTGATATGATGCATTCCTGAGGCGATGTAATCTGTGTAATATTTACAGAGCTCAGTCTGACTGTTGACAGTGACTGTTAGGGCGGCGTGTGTGAGGCAGCAGACAGTTGAATCCAGACTTTATATTCCTGACAAACAGCTAATATCTGGACTGGGTGACAGCAGGAGGATGACAGCGAGGAGATTGGTGTGTGTGTGTGTGTGTGTGTGTGTGTGTGTGTGTGTGTGTGCGCCCCGGCCCTCGGAGACAGAGCCTTTGACAGACACAAATATCCGTCTGTGCCTGATAGTGTGTGTATGTGTCTGTGTGTGTGTATCATAGCACGCCTGTGCAATCTGTTTTTTCAGTCTGACCCAGAGCTTTTTGTTTTTCTATTTTGGTAAGTGTGTGTGTGTGTGTGTGCGCGCGTGTGTGTGTGTGTGTGTGTGTGCGTGCGTGCGTGCGTGCGTGCGTGCGTGTTAATGAGGTCTAAATTTCTTCTCTTGCATAATATAAAGACGAGGTAAATCCTCCAAAATGTGGAGATGAAAGTGAGGAGCTGAAGAATATAATCAAGTGAAGTGTCAGTTGACATGTAGCTGGTAAAAGCAGCTGAAGTGTAAAACCCAGCTCAGACCAAGGACCCATGATGAGACGAGTTGACACAAACAACTACTGTCAACGCTCCGTTCTGCAATGTTGTAAAAAGCTGCTGGTTGACAGGAAGTGACCACCATGAGACGGCGTATCATCTCTAGTCAACAACTCTCTGTGCTTCTGATCTGTAACGTTGACAGGAAGTGACCACAGTCATGGTGACACCATCAGCCGGCTTGAGTCGAGCTCAGACCGGCCAGTTCACACCGCTGACACTTTTCTCTGCAACGTTCTAAACCTGTTTCATCTCGTCACAAATCTTTGGTCTGACCTGGACTCAACAGTGAAAGCACGTGAGGTTTCGGTCAGTCTTCTATTTGAGGACCAAAATTTAGACTAAAAAGCCTCTGTGTAATTATTTTATACTTTCATGTAATGGGGGCAACTTATTACCCTCAGCTACACATTAGCCTAACGGAGGCGAGGATCGGACCTGCGGCAAGTGATATTTTAGTGGATCAGCTGATGTCCTGTACAACTGAACCAGAGGCGCTGGAGACGATCAGCTTGTGGCACCATTTTGACAAGCATGAAAACACCTCTGTAGACAGCAGGAGAGCGCGTCCCTGAAAAATACGAAAACATGGCAGAGACTAAGCACAGTTTTGTTACGTGAATATTTTGGTACAAACATTTACCCTCCAGTGTGGCAGTGAGCCCTCAGAGATTGACTCAGCAAAGGGAAAATCTACCTCATTTGGCATTTGGTGGATGTTAATTTTGGACCCTGTGTAAGAGTCGTCGATGTGTGACTGCTGGAAGTGTTTTTGAAGCATAGTTGATGTCAGCAGTTGAAATGTCTGGTTAAAGAGGAAGTGCTGGACGTGGTTCACTTATGTGCAGTGTCAGTGTCAGTTGGTATGTGAGTACTAACAGTACCTAAAAGAACTTGAGGTCAACCTTCACCTCAGCTCTGCCAGTGGAGCCTCGGCAGGCTCAGGAAAAGAGTGTTTGAGGACGGAGATTTGAGGGTCCATGGAAAACTGGTCCACAGAGCTGAAATGATAGTTGAAGTGTTCGGCCTGGGAACGGCTGAAGAATAAGATCTGTGTCATTGGAAACAGTGAAGTGTTGGTTAAAGCAATGAAAGCACTCGAAATGTCAGCTGTAGTTTAAGATGATGACGCAGCTTACACTCAGAAACAGTTGGTACCATCTATAGATCCTGAATCCTCCCTCTGTTATTATTCCTCTCACTCTGGTATAAGTCTATTGTTTGTGTATTTGTTTATGACGATGTGCATGTTTACAGAAACATAAATGCGTCTCTGCTTCTGCTCCAGGTACATCCAGAACTCTCAGCCTTACCTGAACAACATGACTGCAGTGGGCTGCATGATGGCGCTGGCTGCTGTCTTCCCTCTGGGCATCGACGGCCTACATGTCCACAGGAGACAGTTCCCCGTCGTCTGCCAGGTACGCTTTGAAAGTCGCTCCAAACACAGTGGTTTGATTTCAAACATACTGCAGAGCGTTTACTGTTGGAAGCAGCTCTGCACACAAGGATTATCATCACTGACAGTAAACAGTTGATACTGTCCGTCTGTCCAAATCATCACATCAGTCATTTTATGTTTATTGATAGAGTTGTTTTTTTATTTAAATGTTTTTCAAATTGTGCTCAAAGGTGTCCAGATACTAGAGGAGGGAGTTTATCAGTCTGATCTGCGGAGGTGCAGACGGTGGTGTGGAGGGAGAGTAGCCGTGGGCAGGGTACTCAGCCGTCGGGGGGTTCTGGTGCAGACTGTGGTGGAGCTGATCTTCCCAGCCTCACCTGCTGCTTCCTGTCTGTCAGGAAGTTTGTGATCCACTGACACATGGATCACATCTGTGCCTGTGAATGTGTGTGTATACATATTTTTACCAGTTCCACAGCTTTTTGTGGGTAACCATCGGGTACCTGACTCTGGTGCATCATCCACTGATTTGTTTGCAAGGTACAGAAACTGCAGGGGGCCCAGCAGGGGTCCTGTGATGTCCTTCAGCTGGACCAACAGTCTCCAACTTAATTCAAAGGATTTAATGACCACAGACGTCAGAGCAATCGGCCTGTGGTCTTTTAATCCTGTGATGGAGGGTTTCTGAGGGACTGACGGGTGGGGCAGGAGCGGACGTCAAACAGCTGCAGTGATCTGTTGATCTGTCTGAAGACGGGGGCTGGCTGATCAGCACAGACTTCCAGACAGGAGGGTGACACGCCGTCTGAGCCTGGTGCCTTCCTCATGTGTCTGTGAAAGAGCCGACACACATCCTCCTCACTGAGAGCAGGCCGGGGGTCAGCGGGGAGGAGTGAGAGGAGGAGGTGGTTGTTTGATGTCGGAGCAGGTGAGGAGTGTAAAGGTGGACCGATCAAACCAGCAGTGAAAAACACTCAGGTCGTCGGCCAGTCGACAGGTCTGAGGGGATCATTTCATTTAATTAGTGATGTGTCCCGCAGGCTCCTCCACGCTGACACACTCCTGTTCTTAAGCTTTCAGCGTAGCTCCTGTTTGCTCCTCTGATCTCTCCTGTCAGCGTGTCTCTGGCCTGGTTGGACAGCAGTCTGTCCACACCTGTGTAGGTCTGGTGACGCCCACTGAGTTTTGTTGTGAAGCAGGATTTATTGTTGTTGTTGGTGCAGAAGGTTTTAGTTGAAGCACAAGATGTCACAGTGTCAGAGTTCATCCAGGTCTGTGTCTGCAGCCTCAGAGACTCTGTAATCAGTGCGGTCTGCAGACCTGCAGCTCCAGCTTTACCTCGCCGGTCCACCTCCTCTGAGTCTTCACCCCAGACTGAGCAGATTTTGGAGCAGATGAACCAGAGTGATCAGAGATTCTTCTGAGGAAGCTAATAGGTGTATTTTCTAAAACTGTTCCTCTAAAGCCGATGAGAGTGGATCCCTGCTGGACGCCCCCCCAGTGACCACGACAACAAACAACACCTGCTGATTCTGGTTTCCACACAGCTCGTTTTTTTACCAGAGCTAAAAAGTTTCTCGTGTAAGTGAAACTACGAGACGTCAAGTGTGATGAGAGGGTTTGAAATTATTCTCTGCAGAGCGTCAGTGTGCTCAGAGTCTCAGATATTCATTATTGGTTTGTTACTTGTGTTTATTGTATAGATATTAATATTCGAGGGGACCACAAACCTTAAAGGGATTGTTACGCTGCGGGGCTAAACCAGGCTCGTGGGACTGCATCAGCTGAGGCTAGTAAGCTCGTAACTTAGTGCCTTTCTACATGATGCATTAGACGTGACACATGTACCTGGACTTCCCTGGGTGAGTGTGGTCCTTCCTATCTGTGTGTGGTTGACTCTCCACCAGGCTCTTGCTCTCCACTGGACACCTCCCTCGGCCCAGTCCCCCTCTTCATGGTTGTTCAGAGTGAAGGTCTGTCAACATGGATGACTCATGGTGGAGTGTCAGATGCTTCCTCGGTCTGTTTTTGTCCTCAGAATGTTCTGCCTCCATCATCGTCCTCATGGCATGCCTGTTCAGCACAAAAACCTCCCCAGCACCTAATGAGTCAATGCCACCAACCCCCAGGTGTGACATAAGTGCTGACCCCGCCTCCAAACACCTGCCTAAACCACACCCACATCTACAAGACATTCATTAAACTACCAATAAAACTGTCATAGTAGGAGAGTTCAGATTTTGTTAAGTTGGTCTGTGGTCAGTGTATTACGTACAGCAGATGGCGGTCCTGAAAATGTAAATGATGTGAAATAAATGTGATGATTAAATGATCTGTAACCCCGTGCCTCCACATATGTCAGGCGTGTATAGACCGAGAGCGTCCTCAGCTACTGTAAAACTTAAGTTAAAGCCTGGCACCAATTTAACACCCAGTCCCTTTTACCAGCCTGGTGTGGCTCCATGTTTTAACAAATAAAGGCCTGTCTCAATCAGAGGCCTGCTGTGGTGCCAAGCAGGTCATCTTTATCGAAGTAAACCTGGTTGTTTGTTCACTTTAACTCACTCTGACTCTCCTCATACAGATCTGAAACTCTTTCTTTTTACGCTTCACGCTGCTGCAACTCTTTTAAAATGTTGTATCTTACTGGATTTTGTGATTTATGGTTTTACAACTCTATGATGTTATGATGACTATTTTTATGTGAAGAGCAGTGCTTAAACTGCCCTTTATTAATTTATTATCACTAGTCCATAGCCATTGGTAGCTTTGTCACCTTCTACCTATGCCAGTCCTCAATGCCTATGTGCAGTTTCACATAGATTGACCACGTCAGTGAGTAGAAAAACGTGGGACAGACAGAATGACTGACTGACAGAATGACACACTGACAGTTTCCGTGATTATGTACAGCATACCATACCATGA
>NC_065527.1:1396627-1403928 GCF_006386435.1 Epinephelus moara
TGTGTTCCTCATGAGGAGAGGCATCTCTGTGCAAAGTTTCATGTCTCTACCACATACGGGGCATGAGATATGCCCATTCAAAGTTTGACATTTCAGTCGGTTGCTATAGCGCCCCCCTTTGGCCAATTGATGTAATATTGCTTCATTGGCATCCTCCCATGACCCTCTACCACTGTGCCAAATTTCACATGGATTGACCAAGTCAGTGAGGAGAAAAACATGGAACAGACACAGAGTTTTAGTCATTATACAGTAAGATAATTATTATTATTTTTAATTATGATGATGATGATGATGATGATGATATCAGTGTGGATTGTTGGCCCCTCTGACACATGAGAGTGTGGTTCCTATCCAGAGGAGATCAAAACAAATCCCTTCTCAGAAAATCTCTGGTCTAAAGCCTGGCAGTGTTCTGGAGTTTTAAGTCTCTGAGCTCTCCTCTTCTGTCTGATGTCTGAGTCTCGTCCACCACAGTAAAGACAGACAGTGTGACTCCTTTATTACAGAGGACAGTTGGAGAGAAGGTTATTTTCACTTCAAGGTCATTTCTGAGAGGCTATTAAACTCAAACAGGCTTAACGACGGAGAGTGACTGAGGAGCTGATGTGATTAATCTGTTTGATATATTAATCAGTTTAATTATGAAGCCTTTCTTTTCTTTTCTTCTCTGTCAGTTCCGCCTGTGGCTGCTCGGCCTGGGTTTCAGCCTCGCCTACGGCAGCATGTTCACAAAGATCTGGTGGGTCCACACCGTCTTCACCAAGAAGGATGAGAAGAAGGACAGGAGGAAGGTAAGATTCAAAACTGTTTATGTTCCAGCAGTGAACAATTAAGTCCAGCGGGTGCATCGCTGCCGAGCCGAGCGCGGTTAGACTTCACTTCATCATCACCCCCTTCAAGGGCGAGCTCCGCCGCTGGAGATGATGTATTCCCCAATCATGTGTTATCTTTTTGCATTTACTCTCTGCCCTGCTGCTGCAGCCGGCCCACTGCTCGCCCTTGAGCATTGTGTAGCATCTATTTGTCATGCTGCCTGCCCGCTGAACTCCTCCAGTCGATCCCAGTGGTAAAAGGCCTCTCCAAGTCCCCCCCCCCCCCCTTCCTCGTCTCCTGTATGTAAGAGGACATGTCAGACAGGACGTCTCAGAGCGGACGCTCCTGCTGTGAGGCGAGAGCACAGAGATTCAGCCCGTCACTGAATATTTATGAAGGTCCTTAGTTGGAGGAAGCCTATCAGGCGGGATTATTTTATCCAGGGCTGCGTCAAGTTCACTTTAACCCTTCAGGCAAAGGCAACGTTTGTATCTGTGCTACAGAGCAGAGACCTGCACAGATCCACTGTTAAAATCACACCCATACCCGTAAAGCTCAGCACCAGAACCGACCTGTTACTGTCATTATGTCCAAGTCAAAGCTGCACCATGATCAAACCCCCCCAGGCTCCAGTCCCTCACATGAAGCTGGTTCTCCGTTCTTGAATTGGACGTCTCTTTGACTGGATGGTGAAAACATTCAATCACTGCCAGGTTAGGAAACATGTTAGCATGCTCCTTCCACCACCATCAAACCTCCAAAGGATCCGAACTCCATGTAGGAGTCACTACAACTAAAAGAAAAACTGTCACAAGGTCATTTCAGTCCGGCGGCCGCTGGCTGCGAGCGGAGCTAGCTGCTAACTACTAACAGCCACCGCTGCAACTAACAAACTCCACAAATCCATTCAGCAGCTCCACCATCCACAGTCAGACACACACGGCTGATTATTTACTGCTGAATTACAGCTCACAACTCGCACCAACCCAAACATCCTGGTGCAGACTATTTACTGGAGTTTACCAGTCTGTTGCTCATCAGGCATCTGAAGATAATTGCGTCAACAAAATTGAAACATAGAGTTTGTCATAGTTTTTATCATCAAGATCTCCCCTGCTCTCACTGTCACATGAAGGAGAAACTGCATCTCTGCAAACATCAGCGTTGGATGTAAATACTTCATGTGTCCAATATGACAGTAATTTCCTGAACATACAGAGCAGTAGGCTTCACAGCTCTCCGACCACGAGGCCCCTGGCTGTTGCTTTCTAACAAGGACCAGCTGCAGAGTGAAGAATATTCACCGCAGCTGAAAAACCAGAAACTCTCATCTTGTGGAATAATGCAGCAGAATCAATAAGCACTTTATGGTGCTGGACCTGTTCCCACACATCTCTGTGTCGTCTGAATACATAAAGGAACACCTTTATTTATTGACTGAGAGAGGAGGCAGTGTGTTCTCATCAGTGTGGTGTCTCTGTCTCTCCTCCTGTCACGGCCCGGTGCTTTGAGGGCAGATTGAATTGGCTTCAGTTAGTGATGGATCATTGTTTTCTCGTCCAGCTTAGGCTGGTCTATTTATGGCTTCATAAATCCCTCCCTCACAAAATCAGAAAGAGAGGATTTGTGCCTCCTCCTGATCCCTCGCCATGCTGCCGCAGTGACCATCACCCTCCCCCTTTGTTTCCCCGCAGCACCTGGAGCCGTGGAAACTCTACGCCACCGTCGGCGTCCTGCTCGGCATCGACATCCTGTCCCTCATGATCTGGCAGATCGTGGATCCTCTACATATCACAGTGGAGGTATGATCCCCCAGTGTCTCTGTAAGAAGAGACAAAACATTTTAAATTCCTCCAAAAATTTAATTCATTCATGAGCAGAACTTTATCCGCAACTGTAAAGTATTTGGTGTGTCTAAATAATAAACTAAATAATAATAATAATGAAACAAGTAGATAAATAAATAATTAGATAAATAATTATGGAAGCTTGTGACTGTCAATATAAAAATAAAATCATTTAATCAAAATAAAATGTCAGTGTCTGTTCTGTGTGCATAGAGTGTGACAAAACATTCCAAAATCAATTTTTATTTTCTGAATTACTGCATAAATGGCAATAAAAATAATAAATAATAATTGAAAATTGATTTTCAGTGTGCTCCTAAACATAACACTGCTGAATGAGAAATGGACGTCATTATTTTCAAACTGGAAAACAATGTGTGACCTCAACATTTCAGTTGGAATGATGTCATAAATTTAGCACATTTCATATTAAAATCTCTAAACGGTCAGATTCTTTCAGGTCTCTTTGTGAAATTTAAAGACAAATCAAATCTAATGAAGTTTCTGCATCACAGATTAAATGTCAGTTTTATATTTATTTGATAGTTCAGTTTAACTGCAAAATTTCAGATAGAAATTTAAAGTGTAAATATTCTGTCAATTTGAAATTGAAAAAAAGAAAAAACAGTTTTAAACCAGATTTAATTATCATTACAGTAGTCTTATGCTTAAGAGTATAACAAAAACAATATATTGATTTTATGAATAAAGCTTTGACTATAATTTTGACTATCAATTAATCTATTTGTTATTTTTTGATTCATTTTTTAAATCCCACAATAGTGCTATTTATTTATAACTGGCTCAAAAAAAAAAAGAAAATATATATTTTTTTTTTTAATCAAATGCACTTATAAGTGGAACTTTATCTACGACTGAAAAGTATTTGATATGTCGACATAATTAGAATATTAAAATAAAATCTGTAATTATTGAGTGCAGTTTCAAGTTCTATTTTATGTGCATGATGTTTGTTATTTACATATTTTAATTACTGACAAAGTAAAAAGAATAGCCACGTCAACAATTAAATTTTCTAGAACATTTCTTGAATGGCAGAATTCCCTCAGTTTTGTAATGGTTCAATGGTTCAAGTTAATTACAAAATTCAGTTTGAAATTTGATTGTAGTCAATGTTAGATTAGATTAGATTATGCTCAAGAGTAAAAGGAAATGTTAAGTTGATTCTGTGAATAAAGCTTTCATTTTTATTTATAGAGCTACAGTACGAGATTTTCACAGTACGATAACCGTCTCAGAAAAGGGACCACGGTGTTTCAAAATTTATATCGTTGTCTGTCAGAGAGAGCCTTGAAGGAGTTAAATTGGACAGATTATTTTTGGTTGAACAGACTTTTTATTACTATAACTGAAACTTGAAACCATTTTGTTACTGGAAGTGTGTGTAAGAAGTCTTCCCTGTTTTGAAAATAACTAAAATTAAGTTTAGATTCTCCGTCCAGTTGTGTTTATTTTACAGTATCATAGATAAGCAAATGTACATGGTGTGATAACCGTGAATTTTACTTTCACCGTATACCTTGAAATCGCTGTACCATTACAACCTTAGCTTTAACTAACAATCGAGGCCATCAAAATAAAAATGAAATCTCCAAATCTGAGAATCTGGAATCCAGTGAATAGTTTGCATAATAAATTACAAAATCACTTACAAAATGAAAAATAATTTAATTCTCTGTCAACTGACTAATTGATTAATGAATGAAATATTTTGATATATTTTCATGTGGCGGTGGTTATGCATTTTGAGGCATGTAAATTATAATGAAAACTGGTTTTAAAAATGTTTTATTCTTAGATTGTAATTAGGGAGGCACAATAATATCAGCACATCATCTTTGTCGGACGATACCAGCTTTAAAATAAACAAAATCAGAATCGGCCAACATGCTGATAACATCGGTGTGTCATCAGCATATCAGCAAAACATCCAGTAATGTGCATCCAATGAAAACTGAAATTTCACTTTGATAAAATAATTTCATCTTAATATCAGACGTCACAGGTTTCCATAAAAATAGACTCACCTAAGTAAATACATTTTGATTTCTACTCTTGAAGCTGTGGTGTGTTGCTGTTCTTCACCTGTGTCCTCATGTTGTGTGTATGTCCGCAGAAATTCACCACAGAAGCCCCCAAAGGAGACCTGGATGTTTTGATCCAGCCTTTACTGGAGCACTGCAGCTCAGAGAAGATGAACACCTGGCTGGGTCAGTAGAATATCAACCGACTCCTTCATCACTATTTCTGTCAGTTCTGTTTCTATAAAACAATATACCAGCTCTTCTTCGTGCTTCTCATATCACCGAATCCCAAACTGCTTCTAAACTGACTGCTGTTTCTAAGGTCAGCAGTCCAGCCTATCACATCAATCTATCTTTCTTTCCATAGCTGATAGCACAGTGGTTCAGCCTCCTGGTGACGCAGGTTCATTAGCAGATTATGAGATGTGATTAATTACTCCCTATAGGCTACATCTCAAACAAGTCTCAAGTCATGGTGACTTCAAGACCTGGCACAAATGTCCCCCTGGCAGTCAGAAAATCAGTGTAACATAGAGTGTGATTTGAAAAAATGCTAAATCACTGGTATGGCTTCTTAAAAACTTCGTAACCAACTCTGTGAGCACTGTGTGCACTGAGCTGCAGCACAGACGGTCTCATCGTTCCTCACAGCTGCCGTCTCGTCTGTCTCTGTAGGTGTGGTGTATGGTTATAAAGGTTTAATGCTGCTGCTCGGCATCTTCCTGGCCTACGAGACCAAGTCCATCTCCACGGAGAAGATCAATGACCATCGAGCTGTGGGCATGGCCATCTATAACGTCGCTGTGAGTTCACTGAGTTCTGTATGTGTGTGTTTGCCGAAGCCTGTGACTGAAAGGACCATCCATCCATCCATCCATCCATCCATCCATTCCCATCCACTTATCCGCTGGATCGTGGGAGCAGCAGGCTAAACAAAGTATTCCAGACGTCCCTCTCCCCAGTGACAATTTCCAGCTCCTCCTGGAGGACCGTTCCCAGGCCAGATATACTCCCTCCAGCGTGTTCTGGTCCATCCTAGGGCCGCCTACCAGCTGGACGTGCCCAGAAAACCTCTAAGAGGAGGCGCCCACAAGTCATTTTGATCATATTCCTGAACCCTTTTCGTCTTAAACGTCCAGTGTGTCAGCTTTAGGGGAACCTGTTGGCAGAAATGGAATAAAATGCCCTGTTTCTACCAAACCCTTTCAGTCCAGTACCTTTGGAACCAACAGTAACCCCTCAGACATGGTACCTAGACCCTCGGTCTGTGTAGTGTTTCCAGTGATGTACCACTGTAGGATGATCTCAGAAATAAATCTGGAGAGGAAATGTTCCTGAGCTCTGAGCCTGGGCAGCTTGCCTCTCTGTCTGGAGATATAAATATATGTAAATATATATATATGTTTATATATATATGTTCACCATATGAAGAGGCTGATTAGTGTTTGTGTTTGTGGCTGAAGCTGTTGGCAGCCAGACTAATGTGTTTGTCAGTGGCGTGCCGCTCTGCAGGCGCTGTGTTAGTCTGCAGACTTGGTCTTTCACTTCCAATCCTTCACCAGCACAGCCTCGCTCAGCCGGCGAGTTTACTTTTCCTTCGACCTCTCCTCTTTCGTTTCACGCTCTGCTGGAAAGCTCTGCCGTCCTTGGTGGCGAGGCTCACCTCCAGCCCAATTTGTGGGGCTTAAATGAGGGCGAAGCCGGCCGGTGGGCTCTGCAGCAGCCCGGGAATGTGTGCACCAAATGACGACAGCGTCACGTGCACGAGGCTCTGCAGCGTGCCCAGAAAACACAGAGACCTGAACTGACAGCGCCGTGATGTGTCCTCATCATCAGGAATAAAGTCACATGTCAGAATCCCTCACAGATACATGTTTCACAGTCTGTTCTGTACACACACTGGCTTCTTTTTGTGTGTGAATATAAGTGCAATGATTATTTGATTATTTACGTCAGATGACAGATAATTAATTGTTTGAGTAACTTTTCAGGTAAATAATATTCAGCACCAAGTACGACCCCGTTCCAGCCTTTTATTGGTAAAGTTTCTGCTTTTCTAATGCAGTCACAGAATGCTAAATATCTTTATGTGTTCAACTATTAGTTCGACAAAACAATTTGAGTTTCCCACCTCAGGCTGTTGGAAACTGTGACTGGAATTATAATATTTTTTCTAACATTTAACAGACAAAACGATAATCTGAGCAGCCAGACTCCCCCTGGGTCAGGTACAGGTGGGTCTGTGAGCTGTCAAAGTGAAGCTCGGAGGGAGAAAACCAAACTTTCAAACTCAGTGAAAATCAAAATGAGCCAAATTTCCCACAGCGATTAGTACAGAGAAGTTGAAGCTCCCCCACAAACAAAATGCTCCATCCTTGCTTGTTCCTGAGTGTGTCTGATTTATGCTGCTGTCATGATGGCACAACACACATGAGCCCGTCTCCACCAAACCCTTTCAGTCCAGTACCTTTGGAACCAGCAGTAACCCTTCAGACATGGTACCTAGACCCTCGGTCTGTTCAGACAGTCCTCTTAAATGTGGGCGGGGTTGTTGTCACTCACTGCTCCGTCCAGCACTCGCTGTATTTCCTCA
>NC_065527.1:1404255-1431028 GCF_006386435.1 Epinephelus moara
TCATTTTATAGTTGTAGTTTACTGATGTATGAACAGAGGTTACATAAAACCAGAGTGACCGTCCTCTACTGACCAATCAGACTGCAGTGTTCACAGCTCCACCTTTTAGTACCAGATCTGTGTGCTAGGTACCCCAACAGAGGGGGGACCAAACATGGGGACGCTAAGGAACGCTTCTGTTGGGACCATCTACAACTTTCACTGTGGAGACAGAAACAAGACGTCCCAAACTGAACTGAACTGCTCGGTGGACACGGGGTTTTACAAGTTGCTAGATTTTTTTTTTTCACCAAAAAGTACTTGCTAGGGTCCAAGCCTTGAGGCAACAAGGCCGCAGTTTTTATTTACCCAAAAGAAGCATAAAAAATGACAAACCAATAACTGAACAGCTCGGCCAGGAGTCGGCAACCTTTACTATCACAAGAGCCGTTTTTGCCAAAAAGCTCTCAAATAATCTGCCTGGAGCTGCGAAAGATATTTGAGCCTCATAATGAAGGTGACAGGAAGTCTGAATTCACCCATTAACATCACTAACAGGTCTAAATGAGCCTGCATTGACATGTTTGACCACAAGGTGGCGACTCCGCAGTGGCTTTTATGATTGTTTGGTACTTTGAGGATTGGTGGTGAAAGCAAACACTATCAGGTAACCTCAGCCCATAGGAGCTTGGGTTGGGAACCGGAGGGTTGACGGTTCAAGTCCTTGTCTAGACCACACATGGAACGTGGACTGGTAACTGGAGAGGTGCACCCAGTTCACCTCCTGGGCACTTCTGAGGTGCCCTGGAGCAAAGCACCAAACCCCCAACTGCTCAGGGCGCCTGACCAGGGCATTTGTGCATGTGTGTGTATTCTGTGTGTGGTGTGTGTGTGTGTGTGCGTGCGTGCGTGCGTGCGTGCGTGCGTGCGTGCGTGTGTGTGAGAGACAACAGAGTGAAGACATTGAATGTCCCCTCAGAGATTAATAATTAAAGTACGTATGTCCTGTTATCATGATGATGATAAATCTGAGATAAGCTGTATCCAGCACATAATACTGTCAGTGCAGCAGCTCTTTTCCTTTGTGTTCAGTCTGTGTCTTTGGCTGTGACCAGGTTCCTGAAGGATTTTCAGCTGCTCAGTGTGAATATATCTGACACTCTCCCCTCAAGTGTTCTTCAAAGACGCACCGCTCTGTGTGTCTATAATTGGCCAGGCCTGTCCGCTCTGTCACGGCGCCAGATGAAGCAGTCGATTGTTGAGCTTTTTTAATGTGTATCCAAGAACAAGAAGTTCTTTCAATGCAACCACATTTCACTCGACAAATCGCAAAGTATTCTGCTCTGCATGACAATTTAGGAGACAAGTGAGGCGTCTGCTGCTGGTTTGAAACACCATTCTCTTTCCAGCCGGTCTCACACACACACACACACACACACACAAAGTGGCTTTTTAATCAGAAGCATCTCCAGTACGGCTGATTCTGTGATTTTCATTCCCGCTGTCGTATTTTAATTCATCTCTGAGGATTATCCATTATGCACTGAACCCAATTTAAGCCTAAACTGAGTGGGTGAAATGCAAATTGGTTCAGAGAGAGAAAGTGTTTATCTCCATGTTTTCTCTCGTCCTCCTGCTTTGGTCTGCTCTTCCTAAACGACTGGCCTGTCAGACGCACTCTCTCTCTGAAACAAATTAGTTTGATCCTGGTGCTGCGATCTGCAAATGTTGGTTAACTCCAGGATCTATTTTTGGGATCGTCGACATGTTTCAGAAATAAAAAGTGACTGCCGGCTCCTTCTGGGACAGGAAGTGGTCCATGATTCATATGGACTTATTCTGTGGGAGGAAGTAGATCCAGGAAAGTCTCGGGGCAGCAGTAGATCAGTCCACAGGGACCTGAGTTTGGAACCGAAAGGTCGCCAGCTCAAGTCCCCGTCCAGACTAAGCATGGAGAGTGGACTGGTACCTGGGGCCAGTTCACCTCCTGAACCCCCAACTGCTTGATTATCCAGAGCAACAGAGACACTAGCGTCTTTTACACTGCCTCTTCAAAGCAGGAATATCACGTCGCAACCCACCACGGGAGATTTAAAAAGCAGCTGATAGCAGTTAGCAGCTAACTCAAAGAAGAAGAAGCACAGCAGCTGTAAATGTCTGTAAAATGAGAAAACCATAAGATTCAGGAGCGCCTTACCCTCCATATACCCGCCATATAACAGGGACCTTAAATGACTGTTATGGTTTATAACGCGTATGCTTTACATCACACAAGAGACCGACGCCGTCATGCCTCTTTTGATCCCGTGATGCCGGCATGCTGTCTGAAATCACACACTGGAGCTGTCACATATTGTCGTTTGGTTCAACACATCCTCACTCCGACCTCGTCACAGATCGACGTTTGGTCAGGGACTGTCCACGTCGTCATACGACGTTAATAATGATCAACAATGTCAAAGGCTTTAGAGAAATCAAGACAGATCGCACCAGTGAGTTTTCCATGTTCAGAAGCAGTAAACACGTCATTTGTGACTTTCAGAAGAGCTGTAGTTACTGAGATATTAGACTGGGGTGGAGACGAAATATTAGAGTCTGGCTGGATGGATGGACACACAGACAGACAGGTGGACAGACAGACAGACAGGCTGCAGACTGTAGAAACAGTCCATCTCCAGATGAATAACGGTGTTCAGAAATGCTATTTGTTCCAGTGAGGTGGGCGAAATCAACAAGACGAGTTGTGTGAGCGCAGAGGACAGGACTGTGTTTGTGCGTCGCTGTGTGTGTGTGTGTGTGTGTGTGTGTGTGTGTGTGTGTGTGTGTGTGTGTGTGTGTGTAATGACACAGCAGAGAAAACATGGCTGCTGCTGGTCTCAGCCTGCTGCTTCCATTCTCCGGGGTGGATGGGATTTTTCACACAGAGGTGACTGACTGTTGATCAATATGTATTGATTTCCAGCCTCACCTCCACCTCGCTCATGTTTCATTTGATTTCATGCTCTGTCTCTGTCTCTGTCTCTTTCTGCCACCTCTGTTCAGTCTCAGTCTCTTTCTGATTTGGATTCAACTTTCTGAGGACGACAGGAGTGAAACCTGCACGACCAAGTCGACCACACACACACCACATTTATGAAGCTGTTCTTAAAGCTCCAGTGTGTAGGATTCAGGGGGATATATTGGCGTTAATGGGATATATAATAATAAGTCTGTTTTCTTTAGTGTGTAATCTGCTGAAAATAAGAATTGTTGTGTTTTCGTTACCTCAGAATGAGTCGTTCGTCCACCGAGATCATCATGTTGCACTGCCATGTTCCTACAGTGGCCCAGAATGGACAAACCAAAGACTGACTCTAGATAGAGACATTCACATTTTCGCTTTCTCCGCGATGAGCGGTGTCAGAAAAACACTAATTTTTGCTGCTTTATTCAGTGTGTTTACGGGTTTAAATCAGCTGGTCTGTTTGTCTTGGAGCAGACGGGCGGCACAATGGTGCGGTGGTTAGCATTGTCGTTGTTGTTGAATGTGAGTGTGAATGGTTGTCTGTCTCTATGTGTCAGTCCTGTGATAGTCTGGTGACCTGTCCAGGGTGAACCCCGCCACCCCCCCTGTGACCCCTGACAGGATAAGTGTTACAGAAAATGAATGAATGAAATGAAGAGTTTCAACTGGTTGCAATCTGCAGGTCTCACCACCAGCTGCCACTAAATCTGACACACTGGATCTTTAATGCAGATCGATGTACGTGTCATTTCTCTGTTTTTGTCGGTAGCTGTTAGGTTGGACGAGCAACACCGCGGTAAAGTCAGAAAACATGTTCGGCTTTTGCAATGTGGATAAAAGTATTCCAGTGTTCCAGATGAACCACTAGAGGGCAGCAGTATTCAGCTTTATACGAATGAGGAGGTCGTTTGTGTGTTTGGTTTTCAGACAGGATTCTGTCCAAAGCTTTAAGTTCTAATTACAACTCAACAAAGAGACTTTAAAGCATAATTATGGTTCATTAGAATTTGGGTCTTATTTTCGTTTGGCCGTCATCTTCATCACTCACAATAACATCATTTATCTTAAGAATAAAGTCTTGTCCTGGTCTGTGGTGTCTACAGTACTTCCTGTTCCTTGGTGACCTGACAGGTACGCATTGTCTTCCTCTGTAATAACTAACAAACTAAATGTTCCCTCTCCCGCTGCCTCCCTCAGGTGCTGTGTATGATAACAGCTCCAGTCACCATGATCCTGTCCTCCCAGCAGGACGCCTCCTTCGCCTTCGCCTCCTTGGCCATCGTCTTCTCCGTCTACATCACCCTAGTGGTTCTGTTCGTCCCTAAGGTAAACGCAGAGCGCCGTCCTCCTCCCGTCGGCTCCTCCCGTCGGCTCCTCCCTGCAGATTACAGCGGCAGTTTAAGTGTCAGACATAATGGATTGCCTCTCATCAGGGATCTAAGTCATCTGAGCCGGTGTAATATATCACATAATGACCTGTAGATTGGCGCTGCCTTGCTGTGTCAGCATCAGTATGTGCTCGAGTCTTCACCAGGCGGCTGTGCTGCTGTCACCACGGGCGGTGTGTGTGTGTGTGTGTGTGTGTGTGTTAATTTACTCCTCCAGAGACCAGGTGATTATTAAAGATTTTACAGAGAGGAGAGAGTTCAGGGACTTACACTATGTGGCCAAAAGTATGTGGACACTGCTGTCCTCATACTGCTGGGTGTGATGATGAAGAAGAACACTGGCCAACCATCTTTCTGCGGACCTTGGGGACACTCTGAAGATGAGTTCCCTGGGAGTGCAGGTCACAGGCGTGTATGCTTTAACCAGGTCTGACAAGTACTGTGGTGCAATGCCATTCACAACTTTATATGTAGGCAACAGCACTTTGAAGTCTGCTCTAACCTCTGCCGGAAGCCAGTGGAGTAATATGCTCATAGAACACGAGCTGCTGCGTTCTGTAACATCTGAAGACCTGGAAAACTCTTCTTTGGCAAACCTGACAGAAGGGCATTACAATAATCTAGCCATGATGTGACAAAAGCATGAATAAGGATCTCAGCATCCTTAAATTAAAGGATAGGTCGAATCTTAGTAATGTTCCTTAGGTGAAAAAAGGACACCTCCTTTATATGAAAATCAAACGAGAGGGACTGATCAAGAAGCACACCAAGATCTTAACTCTGTCACTGCAGTGAATCACAAAATCATCCAGAGACAAAGTAAAATGTTCATACACATGCTTTAGTTTAGCAGGACTGATGATCATCATTTCTGTCTTAGCCGAGTTAAGTAACAGGAAATTTCTAGATCACCATCCCCTAACTGCAGCTACGTCTCAAGTTTAGTCATATCTGACCCATTTTGAAGGATAATAGGCGTAAACAACTGTAAATCATCTGCACAACAATGACAAGAGATCCCAAATGAACGTAAAATCTGACCCAAGGGTGCCAGGTAGAGAGAAAATAGCAGTGGGCCAAGTACAGACCCCTGTGGAACCCCCATGACCAACAGCATGCGGTTCAGAGAATGTGACTGAAATTCTTGTCATTTTTTATGTGATTGCTGCTGATGGAAGGTTGAGACAGACACAAGTAATCACTGCTGCATTTTTCTAGTTTTCCAAATATCTCAGTGTTGTGATCATTTTATTTCTGGCGTTGTATCGTTAGGTGGGAAATGTTTGTATCCCTAATGACATCGACCACAAATATCCTCCCTGCGCAATCTAAACTGTAGCATTTCATTCACTCACTGAATATTTCTCTGACCTCATTTTGTTTCCACCATTTTCTCCTCTGATTCAGAAACTCTTAAACCTCTTAAAAGTCCTCCTCCCCCCTCCTAACAGTTTTACACCGCAGGAGCTCTTTTAAGGTCTGAGATGCTCTGTGAATAACTTTTATCTTTACTTATCTTTAAGGGGAAATTCTAAGAATGTTGTCAAAATTTCATCTTGCTTCAAATTTACACAGAAGGAATGTGACTAACCTGACAAAAGGTATTTTTTGACCAACATTCTTTGATGAAAGGATTCTCACTGTTTAGAGGTTAGAAACTGAATCAAACCAAGAAGGGGAGTTTCCCCCTGCTGTCCTCAAACAACCTTCGTTATATCTTCACGGAATCATCAGCCTGAAAGCATCCTCCACATTATCTCTGTCTGATGTAGTTTACTTGTTGTGTGAGTGAAGCTCTGCTCCTTTCCCCTAAAATGGAGTGAAAGCTGAGGGCAGGTAAAGACATCATGCCCACCAGAGATACTCTCTGTATCAGATGTAAATGATTTCCTGTATCTGAGGGGGAAAAGCTGAAGGGGAAACTCGCTAAAAACACGTGTGGACGTCTCTTTGACTGGATGGTGAAAACATTCAATCACTGCCAGGTTAGGAAACATGTTAGCATGCTCCTTCCACCACCATCAAACCTCCAAAGGATCCTCCTTGGGTGTCTTGAAGTCCAGACACTGGTGGTCGTGGTGGCTGATGAGTTTGAGACTAAAGACTGATGAGTCTGATGAATCTTTGAGGTAGAGGGTGGGCACAGCATGAAAGCAGAAGGAGGACCATATTTAAAACATGAAGCAGTACAGCAGTAAATACAAAGTATTTTCAAGTCAAAAGGCTCGAGTCCAAGTAAGGTCAGAAATCATTGGTGTCAAAGTCCAAGTCGAGTTGCAAGTCTTTTCTGATTTTGTTGAGTCGACTTTAAAGTCTTCAAACTTGTGACTCGAGTCAACACCTCTGGGAGAGTTAGTCTCTACTGGAGATGCAGCGATATACCAGTTTTAAGGTACTATGATGTAAAAGTTGACGGTAATCATACCGTATACATTTGCCAGTGCAATTGGACGGAGAATCTCAGCTTTATTTTAGTTATTTTCAAAGGGGAGACTTTTAACGTCCATTAACAACATGGTTTCAAGTCCAAGCAATTATAGTAATAAAATGTTTCTTAAACCAACAATAAGCCTTCAGTTTTATTGTACCATGAAAAGCTCTAACCGTTGCAACCCTACTGCCCACGACTAAAAGTGTGATGAGCACAGAAAGAGCCACATTATTATATGAAAAACAATCTGTGGAGTCAATTTTAACTTCAACATGTAGAGCTAGTCATTAGCTGGGTTGACCCGAAGAATCACAAAGTATACTCAACATTTAAATATAGATTCATGCTCTCTAAATATACAATTAGACAATAAGAAAATCTGAAAAATTATATAGTATAAAAAGATTATTTCAAAATCAAATACAAACAGTACCACCGTCCCTGAACATGAAGATCAGACTAAAACAATGAGTGAAGGGTCAATGTGATGGCACAAGCATGGTTAATATCAGGACGTACAATCCTAGACCCTGAATATTCCTCAACAGACACCTGGGCCCAGGAAGAAATAACCATATTAATTACATATAATCAGGTCAAGTAAATTAGGCTCAGTCCAAAAGGAGGCCTGGTGAACTCCTTCAGTGACAGCTGATCCTTCATGACAACATGTATCTGCTTTGCAGATGCGGCGTCTGATCACACGGGGCGAGTGGCAGTCAGATGCTCAGGAGACCATGAAGACCGGCTCGTCCACCAACAACAACGACGAGGAGAAGTCCAGACAGCTGGAGCGAGAGAACAAGGAGCTACAGAAGATCATCCAGGAGGTCAGACGAGCCTTTTCTCTTTGTCACAGGGTTTTATAATTCTTACTTTCCTTCATATTCAGCAGGTAAATGGCTTCAGTATGTAATAGATTGGATCTTTTGAAGTAGGGCTGTACGGGGTACTTCTTCTTTGGTCAAACTGTCACATCCAAGGTCGTCAACAGACGTGTGTGTGGAGGCAGAAATCTCCCTGACAAATATTTTAAAACCTGGTTAAATGAGATTAAAACTGTTGGCAGGGACCAAGTCCACCAGATGAATGTGAGCAAGTGTTTTTAGTAATGTGTTTAAACTGACCCTTTGAGCCGTGTTTGGGGAATCAGTCTGAAACAAGCCCAGTATGTGCCGATCCCCATTCTCCAGTGTTTCCAGACAACTCCCAGATAAATTAAAACATAAGCCCACCATGAAAACAGTCTTAGAGGATTAGAGGATTTGTTTCCCGGAGAAGATTGTTGAATCGTTGTTACCGTTTGTCCCCTCAGAAAGAAGAGCGTGTGTCTGAGCTGAGAAACCAGCTGTCTGAGCGCCAGGCCCTGCGATCGAGGAGGAGAGCGTCCACCGTCACCAATCAGAACCACAGCTCCCCATCTCGTGCCATTACCCAGAGCGACCCCAGGTCCCTGGCCCCTCCTCCGGGGTACCCCGCCCCCATCTCCGACCTCCACCCCATCCCCACGTCCTTCGGCAACTCGTCCAGCCTCTACCAGCAGCAAGACAGCAAGATCAGCCGAAATAACTGCCACACCAGCCGGCTGCAGCTGCTGTACAAGTGAGGAGGCGGAGGGGCGAGGACGGTAATGCCGTTCAGTACTAAAGTCTGTCAGAGGGGCTGACTTCAAACTCATTCCACCAATCAGCAGAGGCCGGAGGATTCCCAGTTTCCAAGCTGATCATTGTGTCATTTTTCTTTTCTCTCAGAGGAAACAGATGTACATGCATCTTGTTAATCATCTAATCTGCCAGTTTATCATGTGCCATCTAAAGTTTGGGTGACGACCGCACTCAGAATTGACTGTTGGCCGAGCCAACCGCCCCCCCTCGGCTACAGCTGCTAACTCGTCAGCCTTTCCATCGTAACAGTGCACAGTTTACAGTCATGGTCGACATGTTCATGTCTGGAACAAAAAGACCTGACCTCTAGATCTCAGAGGACAAAAGCAGCCTCTCATTTTTAGCAGCTGTTAATTTTGAAGAAAAAGACGATATAATTAATTAATCCCTGAGAGGAAATTCAATTTTTCACCCTGTTGTCACACACAGGCCTGAAATACACACACACAACAACACAACTTTAAAGTGAGTGTTACAATTACATGTAAAGTCAATGTAAAGACGTGATTAGACGCAAATTCCCACTTAGGCGGTAACAATGGACGCAACGCGAATGACGCAAGTAGCGCAATTTAACATCATATGCCTGTTCGTGAGAGTTGAAAAAATCTCAACGTCAGCGACCAATTTGCTCTGTGATGGCCAATCAGCATTGAGATCCTCTGGGGACGCATGATGCCGAGGACATAGCAGACAAAGTTCAGTCATTGACTCAGTGATTTTACACACATATGACACGAGTCATTTGCACGTATGAGGCAAGTCAACACAAAATATTCTAGCGTTCAAACTCCCACGACTAACAGGACGCCAAAATTTGCATCGCATTTGGCATGAACGCAACAGGCTTTAGCCACGGTCTGTTAGCACGGTATCATCATCGTAGTCTCATCGAACAGTTTGTATGATATCCTGGGAATTTGCGCCCCATGAATGACGTTACATCCTTAACATTCAGCTACCTAATTAACGCTATGTTACTGTGGTTAGGATTAGAAAAAGAAACATGGTGAGGACGTACCTTAAAATGACTCAAAGTTCATGTGGATCCAAACAGGCAACTCCAGGGAAAAGTCCATCGTAAAACACATAGGATATGTACGAACTAAGGTGCATCGCTTTTTGTAGGAAAGATTTGTGAGAACAGCCTGACATCATATGTGTAGCCCTCAAGAGCATATTTATGACCCCTTCATTAAACATGCGTCTTATTTGAAATTGAGTCAGCTGACGACTGCTTCAGGTCACTGATGTGTGAAATGAAGTCGTATTGTTTGGATGGTAAATGTGAAAGCTGCAGTGCTGGGATGGAAAGGCTGGCAGACGGAGCAACAGTAGCTAACGGTCAATGGGGCTTATGACAGAGCATTTATCATATCTGTACCTTACAGTGTTGCCTCCTAATGTGTTTAGATAGTGCTATGTACTGTATTAAGAGGCCGGACAGAAGGACAGACTTCATGACGATATCAGTTTTGTAACTAAGTAACTGGTTGTATCCGAAACATGATAAGTTTTGTCACTTTAGCTCCTCTTGTTCAATGTTTGATGGTGGTTTTTACATTGTTATTAGTCTCTGTTCAAAGAGACTGCTGAGTCATTGTACATAGTGCTGTGTGTTCATGCTAAACCCCTCACTGTGGATTAACCCGGTCCTGTTGTTTCAGGGCTGAAAAGAAAAGTAAGCTGAGGACACTGCTGTCATCTGTCAGGTATTTACTGTGTCGAGTGTTGTGCCTGCCACGCTCAGGAGCCGAACATGAGGTTAAAGCATCGACTCAGACGCCTCCGTGTGTTTAACGTGAGGCTGCAGCTGCGTCTGTTTTTCTGTGGACGAGACAGATAAATTAAATACGAGGGACGAGCTGTCAGCTGACGAGGCTTAAATGTCAAACCTGAAGCTAATTCAGGGAGATTTTCCTGGTAATATTTAAGCTTTTTGAAGTTGTTCTCGAGGGGCTGAATCATTTTCATGTCTCGTGGATAAGTGTAGCTCGATGCATGTTGCTGCATGTTTGAGAGATTTGTTTCCGGCTGAGGGAACAAAGAAAACGTTGCAGTACAGACTGGTTTGAGCTGGTATCTGTGGCAGCAGCTGTGGAATCTGAAGTTGCTCAATCTGAATTTTATACTAAGACTATATATATTCAGTTTGTGTTTAATTTATTGTATGTTTGAATCATTTTCTCTCTTTCTATACAGATATGGATCAAACAGAGGGCACACGGTGCATCTCAGATTCAGTTATTTTATTTCTTCTGTCAAACAAAGCAGCGCTGACTCAACCCACAGTTTTAAAACTTTGTGAACCATCGAAACCTTTATGACTTTTATTTTTGGTGCCAAACAGTCACCTCAGTTTTGTCTTTTTGGCGAGAGATCATTCTGTCACGGCTGGTCCTGAATCTGTTCAACACACTGACAACATGACTCAAGGAGACCACAGTCAGTCTTTGAAAACAAAATGTATCATCAGCGTATATAGTAATAGTAATCAGTGTTGTCTTTAATCGACCTGGTCTCACTCTGAAGTCGTCGAATACCGGCGCTTGGTCAGCTACTTCCAGTGTCCTTCCAGACATAGACGTTAAAAGCTGTCCTTTCACATCGACATGAAACGGTCTCTGTTGCTGTTTAACAGTGCCCTGTTACTGCCTGACTCTTAGGCTGCAACCGGGATGGGAGACGAGACGAGTTAACAAAGAGTTAAAAGCTCATTTATTTACAAAATAATGATAAATAACCAAACAAACGTGACGGTCAGTACTCAGTCATGTCTGCATGTATGGTTGTGTTGAAATGTCTGTAGACTAAGCAGAAGAACAGCAGCTCCACCGTTAGGGAGGAGGGAAGTCTTTTGGAAGGTGGTGAGCTTTATATCATGAAGCACTCTGGCCCAGGTGTGGTTCATGATGTCAACGACAACCCTCTGCCTTAACTCGCATCCTGTAACAAAAGAGAACAGCCAGGAAAACACACACGTCTGGTGGAGCTGAGTGGGCGGCATCAAGGGGAAAAGACGCTGGACAACACGGAAAGTTTAGGCAGAGGAGGTCAGAGTAGAGCGGGTGGGACGGGTGCTGGATTAAACCAACAACCTCCGTCTTTCACTCGGGAGGTCAGTGTACACTTTCCATAATATTGTAAAGCCAAACCCTGTTCTTTTGTCCTAAACCAACCACGTGTGTGTTGTTGAAGGAAAAAAAAGTCAATTTGTGTTGTTGTACCAACATAGTGCTTTTATTTTGAAAGAGACTATGCAAACTGTACATTTCCTGTGAAAACAGAAGTGTATTTTGAAAACAGACAATGCATGTAACAGGCTGAAGTTGACACGGCGTCCCAGAACGTCAACAACCAACACACCCAGGGTACCTTGGACGTCATATGTGGACGTGGAAAGTCCATGACCAAACGTGGACATGTGACGAGGTCGCAGTGAAGATGAGTTGACTGCCGAGAATATTTTATTTTGAAAGCCCCTGACCGGATGTCGCAGTCAGGCTCCTCTTGTGTCTCGCGCTGCTGTCCGGATGATGAAGATGTCTGACCTCAGTTTTGACAAATCACCATGTGCATCAAAAGCCTGGATCACTGTGAAAGGACAAAAACAGTTCATAGGTTTCTGTTTTTCGACTTTATGATCAGTGATCATGTATTTTCCAGCCACTGATGTACTCAGTCCGTGCATCTGTGTCCATGACCGAACGCCGATACGTGACAAGGTCGGAGTGAGAATGTGTTGCATTAATCTAACACATCCTCACTGTGACCTCGTCACATGTTGCCGCTTGGTCAGTAGACTTTCATGTCCACATATGACGTCCAAGGTACCCTGGGTGTGTTGGTTGTTGACGTTCTGGGACGCCGTGTCAACTTCAGCCTGTTACATGCATTGTCTGTTTTCAAAATACACTTCTGTTTTCACAGGAAATGTACAGTTTCTGCCTGTGGGATGTGCACAGACTTTTTCAAATTAACTTCTGTGGAAGACTGTAGTTAGGTTTGTACATTGATACAGGAAGCGAACACTGGCCGCCTGGGTGAAAATCTGGTGTTGTTGGACCCATCCACCACCGCTCCCACCTGCCCTTTAGGGACTTTCCAGAACCTCATTGTCGTCCAGCGACGTTTCAAACTGACACCGTGCGGTGGTGTTATTAACTGACACGGCCCAACAACGCAACATACCACCACAAGAGGATGCCTGTGATTCGACAGTGTCCAGGGTTCCTACGCAAGTATGGAAAGTATGAAAAGTATGGAAATAAATTTGATCAATTTCCAGGTATTAAAAAGTATGGGAAATGAAAAATAAAGAATGGAAAAGTATTTATGTTTCCAGACTATTACCACTGTTCTAAAATACTGTTTTCTAAAATAGAAAATTAGGTATTTCCAAAAATAATTGAATCAATCCGGATCGTGTTTTATGCCAGGCCAAGCACAGTTTGTGTGAGAGCAAACGTCTCAGAAAACATACCGTCCCTTTTACCTGATTGACAAGTGGTATGTCCAGTCCGCTGCCCCATGACCCTCCTCCAGCCCCCCAGGTATCAGGTTTCACTCCAACACTGCACCTTCGACAAGAAGACGAGTTTCACATGGTTCACAATGGGTAGATGCAAGTTTTTGGATGGATGGCTTGACAATACTGTATATAAACACTGGTTGGCCAAGGATTCCCAATTCACACACAGAGCTAGATGCAAGCTTTGTGTGAAATCGTTTGACGTCGCCAACATGGGGGAGAAGGCGATTCTGAGCCACATGAAAGGAAAAAACACAGACGTCTCGTTACTGCATCGCTTGCACCCAGAGTCCCAACCTTTTTGCCTCAGCCCACACACTGAACTTACCTGAGTTTATATTTGCATGCCATTATGGTACTTGGCTACAATCGCCTATTAAGAATAATTAAATATGATGTGAAATATGATACACTGATATATTTACTCAGATGTCGCATATTCTCTGAAAAATGCAGAGAAGTCTGGAAATTAGGGTATGGAAAAGTATGGAATTTTGAAATTCCAAATGTGTAGGAACCTGAGTGTCTGACGTAGACATCAGTGACCAAGCTGCGGTATTTGATGACTGCACAATGAGAACAGGATGGTTAATCACATCTGGCCTGACAGAAGCATGTTTAGAAAAAAAGGAAAAGTAAACAGTAAATTCAACAGAAATTCAAATACGAGCAGCACCAGAGTTTGGACTAATACTGCACATGACACTGATTTCTGTTTATCTTGTCTGACTTGCTCTCTTGCTAAAAGTGTCAGATGAAACTCCCCCAGGGTTGGTTAATGACGGAGGCCATCACACTGCCTCAAGTTCAGTTTGCAACAATAGCTCACACATTTCCTCCACAGCTATAAACAAACACAGAGTTTCTGGTCTTGAAAATAAAACCGACAGGCTGGTATCAGATTTCCCCCGTATTATCCGCCGCAGCATTTCACTTCCCATTGTGTTCACTCTTCTGCTTTTTTTGGTCTCACTTCCAAATATAGCTTTTTGTGGGGATTTTGTAGACAAACAGGAAGAAACTGTTTCAATGAAAGGCTTTTTCATGCTGAAAGCAAAACTGCAGCATGTGCTTGTCTGTCGAGAGAATAACAGGGATAGCAACATGGGGCTTTTGGTTTCTCATTCCCTCTTTACATGTGAGTTTTTTGAAACATGCTAAAAATAGGCAGTAAACTCCTTTCCCACAGCCAGTGGATTGTGTAGCTACCATGCAGCAGACGAGCATGCTTTCTGTTCTCTAATTGGTCACTTTCAGCGTCACATATCCCCTGAAAAACAGGTTAGTAAACAGTAAAGGTTCCTTTTCGTCTGTTACTCATTGAGCCTCTCCGTAACCTTCCCCATTTAAAACAAAAGCAAGACGTTAGTTTGGGACTGTCAGCTTTAGGTTACTATCAGGAAACATGGGGTGGCTTTTATCGAGTGACCAAAGTCTTTATTAAAACAACGTCTTTCATAAAACAACATGGGTTTGTTTGGCTGCACTGTAAACAGACACACCAGCAGCTTTTCTATTTTATTTTTGACAAAGTAGCTGCTCAACCATCATCATCCTCACTGCGACCTCGTCACATGTCCACGTTTGGTCATGGACTTTCCACGTCCACATATGACGTCCAAGGTACCCTGGGTGTGTTGGTTGTTGACGTTCTGGGACACCGTGTCAACGGTAGGTTTAGGAAAAATAACAGAGTTTGGCTTTACAATCTTACGGGACGTGAAGTCAGTGTTTGTTGGACCCATCCACCACCCCTCCTGCCTGCCCTACTCTGACTTTGGCTGCCTTAACTTTCATCATTGTCCCGTTGTGTTTCCCCCCTGACGCCACCGTTAAAACTATAACTGCGAACAGCTGTGTATCACGCCAATGTTAAACTATGGCTTTTTTCATCAGAAGTCAGTGACCAAGTGCCAGATTTCGATGACTTCGGAGTGAGACCAGGTTGGCTGAACAAATGTTTGCTACAGTAATGAATCGCACTTCTTGTTAGCAAGATAACCACGGGTGTCAACGAAGAAACAAGGACTTAAATCTTATGCCCGGGCCACACTGCCTACCTCTTTCTGTGCGTGACGGCTACCTAGCTGACAGTGTTCATATAGACAGTGTTACTGCTGCGGCACTGCTGCCTGCCAACTATATCATTCTGTACTGAGTCTCCGTTTGATAATTGCCATCAGTGTTTTACAATAAAGGAGCTGAAGAGGTTGTGTCCACAGAAACGCCAAAGGGCTTCAGATTTGAAACAGAAACAGGAAGTGTTGAGTTAAAATTAATTATATGTATCTGTGAGATAATGTACAGATGTAGACATTGATACTGTAGTGAAATGTTGCTGGTGTGATGTCAGTGTTGCCCTCAACACATCATTTTCACTGTCTGTTTTTGCTCCAAACAGCACGCGTCACAGAAAAAAACAATAGGCAAAACTCTGGATCGGTAGATGAGTGGCAGCAACGCCACGATTGTGTACCTGTTGATGTGTGCCCTGTGGCTGTTCTAACCTGTTGCCCTGGGTGAAAAAATAAAAAGCAAGAGGTTCTTCGATGCACACTTGCTCACGCAGGCAGCGTGGCCCTGGTGTTAAAGGGATACAGCCCCAATTTTCAACCAGTTCTCAGTCACTGCAGTGTATACAGCGTGTGCCCGGCCGTGTCATTATTATCCAAATGGAGTTTGCTTCAGTTTTCATGGAGACCTTGACGTATGATTTTGGCCAAACTTCAGGTTCCTTGGTGAAGAATGAATTTTCATGCTCAGTTTCCATGTAATGCAGAACCTGTCTCTCTTTGTGACGCCTCTTTATTTTTATTGAGGGTCCAGAAGTACATTTTCACTGTCTTCAACCCTCATGACAAATGTAAGGCTTGATCTCTACCTGAGGTACAGAATTTGTCTTGACTTCCACTTTAGTCTCATGTTCTCTCGGTGTGGTAGCACAGCTTGTGTCATTAGCATGGGTTGTCGTGAGCACTTGAGGCGCAGGTGTATAAACCATGACACTGCACGGTACTCCTGCTACATTCCTGCAAAGCAACCATGTGTAAATATCTTCTGTATGTGTGTCTGTGACGATGTGTTTTAACTGTAGAGTCTGTAAAGCAGTGAAGATGTAAGTGATGTCGATACACATGACAATATGCACACTGACTGTAAATAACGATGATGTAAATAATGATGACATTTGACTTTGCATATACGAGCTGGATTTCATGTGGTACAGTATTAAAATATATTTCTATATGCTGTAATATCTGATATCAGATTATTTGAAATGCAAAAATGAAAATAAAACTAGTTGTTTTTCCCAAACTGTCGTCTGTGTGTGACGCAGCAGCGTGGTCACCCGCCACGTAGGTCCAGACTGAAATACCTTTGCATCTGCTGGATAGATTTGCACGAGGTAAACAGACATACACACCCTGAGAGGACGACTGCTAGAGACTTATGTGATACTGCTTTGCATCTAATGCCACCAGCAGGTAAAGTGAAACATCTCAGTGTCTACTTGATTAGTTGACACATCTTAACATATTATTATTAATGTCATTTTAGATGGTATATTTAAGATAAGTTATTTTACATAAGCATCTATTGTTAGTGTTTGGTTGTGCCACCTTGCAATTTAGTAGAAACTAGAATTGTATGCTTCTGCTTGACCTTCGATCTTTCAGATATAAAAAGTCATGTTTTGTGTGGTCACAGTGACCTTTGACCACCAAAATCTAATCATTTCATTGTGAGTCCAAGGAAATGTTTGGGGCATCCATCCATTTTCATCCACTGATCCGAGGCCAGGTCTCAGGGGCAGCAGGCTGAGCAAAGCGCCCCAGATGTCCCTCTCCTCAGCAACACTTTCCAGCTCCTCCTGGAGGACCCCGAGGTGTTCCCAGACCAGATGAGATATATAATCCCTCCAGTGTGGCCTCCTACCAGTGGGACGTGCCCAGAACACCTCTAACAGGAGGCGCCCAGGAGGATCCTGATCAGATGTTGAACCACCTCAACATGAAGGAGCAGCGGCTCTACTCCGAGCTCCCTCCAGATGTCTGACTCCTCCCCCTATCTCTAAGGCTGAAATCGATGATTGATTCATCACCCTCCTTAACTCAAACCGTCTCCATGGAGTCTAGGCACCAACAACTTTTCACATTTTCCGTTCCTATGTGCACGTGTTAATAAATATTCTTTTTGCTATATAAAACAAGTCTCTCCTGGTTGACGTAGTGCTGCAACGAACGCCACCAGCAGGTCATGTGATGTAACAACCTTGATGAGCTTTCATCAGGCAACAACATCAGATCAACATTTACTACCCGTTCACTCAACATTCCCATCAGCCTCAGCAGCACAACATCTTTTAACATCAGCATATTACCACTGTTATTGTGAGCACGCTAGCATGCTGTTAGCATTTAGCACATCCTCACAGAGCTATATGTAGACCCTCAGTACTATGACAGCAACAACACACTAGAGGAAGAGAAATCAGAGCCAGTGAGGCGTGACATCATCAGAGTAAAGTCTTTATTTGAATAAAGGAAAGAACCAGTCAGTTTCAGCCACACTGGGTTTTCCTCAGGTTTTGGCTGCACTGACTTTTCTGGGGACCATGAATATTTATACCAGATTTTATGGAAATGAGATGATGAGGGAAGTAAAGTCTTACAGACGTGTTGTAATTCTTACTGGCTGCCTGCAGAGGATGTTAAAGCTCTGAGCTGAAACAAGATGCAGCAGGACGCCGCTCATTTCCCGAGAGGTTAATATTCAGCTCTTCTTCCCATTTCACATTCAAATGATTCCTTCCATGAAAGTTTTGTAAACTCTTATACAGTGTGGAGACTATTTAGGACGGGGTTAGTTTATACTTTAATCACATTATTACCTTGAAATTCCTTTTCTGTATTATAAAAGTGTCTGAGCTGAAAATATCTAAACCAAAGTTTGCCTCAAGTAGATTTACTGATTTTATTCCAGGTATGAATACAGCCTCTGATTCATGTGGAGCATTATTGTGTTTTGCTGTTGTCGACCCTTTCCCTCTTGACTTGTGTATCTTTAGTTTTAATGTTCTTCATTTTAATTATTATTTATTTTCTCCTTATGCACACATTAACACACAGAAATGCACACAGGTGTTGCAATGGAGATAAACGACAAACTTTTTGCACCTTTTCAAAGTGATATAAACAAAAATGTTAAATATGAAGTACATTGGAAAGAGGAAGTGATTAGAAATAATTTATGTCTGAAAAGTGAAAACAAAAGAATTGATTTGGAGATACAAACTGAAAGCCCTCTGTCAGAAACATACTTTCCACGGCCGGCGTGTGGTGCTGCTCTGTGAGCAGCGGCGGGAGGAAGCAGGGGGATTACCAGATTAGCAGGGAGTTCCCCTCCTCCCCTCCGCGATCTGTAGCTGTTGAGGAACTGTTACTCCACTGGAAACTTTCTCACTACAGTGTAAATGAAGAGGAGCACAGAGCAGCAGAGGCGAGTCATGGTGTCTTATGCAACACCGAAGCTATAATCGTCCACTGTCACTGGTGATGAGATGACTTGGTTAATATTGTAATGGTAAAGCTGACGTATGATGAGTAAGTGTTGTGAGTGGATCCTCCGGGGATCATGTTTCTGTTGCCTTTTCATCCATCGGTCATCCTTCGTATTCAAAGTGCGGCCCTCTGTCACCCCGAGGACTCTCCCGTGTGGCTGACATTAGTTTCCTGCTCTCATGAAAGGCGAGAAATCGGCCACCCCTGAGTGGGAGAAGAAGTCCACACTGCCTGACCTTCATGATGATATTTTCACTGAGTTCAAGAAAGTTTTTGACCACACGACCTCGGGACATGAGGAAGCTCAGAGCCCACGAAACCTTTGCCTTAAACAGTGATGGGCAGCTGACATGATCATATAACTCTCCTCAGTAACAAGTCGTGTAACCAATTGACCTATGGCTAAGCCACGCCCCCTCCACTCACTCAGACAAACTATCAACATTCAGTGACCAGCGCTATGGCAGGTGTCACAGTACACGGCATTTCACAGGAGGCAACTGATGATTTTTGGGGACATAACGATCAGATGTCATTGAGAAGTAACCAAAAGGGCCTAAACTACGCATTGGAGGGATATATTCATCATTTTATTGTTGAGAAGGTCGATGAAAAGCTTAAATTACAAGCCAAAATTTACAGGTCACAGTGTACGCTTGTGAACCGCATCTGGTTGCCGTCACCATCAAAGACAACAAGTTAAAGTGCCACTGAAGTTAAGGTTTTTGGCTCAGAATATGAGAAAAGGATAACGGCCTTTTTACCATCTTTACCAAGAGTGTCTCTCCGTTAGTTTGGTGCTACAGTATTTACACTGAATCATTCAGCATAACGTTTGCCAACCTTTGTTATCTCTGCCATTACAGATAAGTTAATGAAGCTAAGCTCCAGAAGTTAACGTTAGCTTAACTAGAGCCCTTTGGACAACAGCTAACAATGATGTACGATCACCAAAGTACAAAACTAGAACAAAATAGGCTAATGAACTCCCAGCAAACAAGGTGACATGATGAACAACGCAGCTAGGAGCTAACGTTAGGCTAACTTTAGCTAACGTTAGCTAGAGATGTTAAAGATAACTTTATATTTCTTTCCAGCAAAGTGACAATATGTTGCCTCAAACACAATGTTGACTTACCTTAGAACAGATGTAGACATCATTGTTAATCTTATTCACGTTGAGTTGATGTTGTGGTCTAACGTTACCACACAACTTTATCCAAAGGAGACACTTTTCTCGGTTGAGATGTGGTTTAAAGTGTAAAAAATACACCTGGTCGCCCAGCCTCTCAGGATACCTTGTGTCAGAGTTGCATGTACCCCATGCACACCGTTTGACCATTTTTAAACTTCAAATCTCAGAAAAAGCTCATAAAACCGAACAAAACTGACTTTCTGTATTTCAATGGACGTCCAGGCAGAGAATGTCCCAGTATATGGGAATGGCTATACGCACTGTGATTGGCTCATCGTGTCTGAGGGCGGGGTTTAGCCATACAGTTACGCACTGTGATTGGCTCATCGTGTCTGAGGGCGGGGTTTAGCCATACAGTAGGTCAATTACTAATAAAATACCAGAATTAAAAAAAAAAAAAAAAATCATGTTTTCAGGTTGTCTGTTGGTCATTTCGTCCATTCGTCCGTCCCATTCTTGTGAACACAATGTCTCAAGAATGGTTAAATTTGGCACAAATGTCCACTATTAAAGATGAACTGATTAGATTTTGGTGGTCAAAGTTTTTTCGACTTTATGATCAGTGATCAATTATTGTGTGATGGCAACCAGTCTCTTTGAGTGTAGATCATGCGCTCCTGGTTTACTCATCATGAATAACTTTTCTTATGAGTGAAGCTTTTATCCATAAATGGTCAAAGAGGCACAGCTGTTTCTGCTGAGTGTTATCATCCTCCCTACACGACAGGACAAATAGAGGAAGGAGGAAGTCCTACGACTGTTAACACTGTATATTTGCAAATATGGTTTAATGTCCTTCGTTACCAACACATCTTCACTGCGACCTCGTCACACGCACAGCTCTATCAGGGAGAAATATAAAGAAACAATACTTGTCAAAGGTGTAACGAGTCACAAGTAACAAGCCCGACGATTTTGAATTTCTTCATACACCAGTGGCTTTAAACACGAACCCTCCGTGGAGATTAAAGGTGACACTATAAGGTCTGCAGCCTGCTCCGCTGCGTGGACTGCAGCTTTAGTCAGCCAAGATTCCTAAATTTGCTGAATTCAACGGACAGTATGTTGGCAAAAATGTGAGCATGAGAACATATTGAGATGGACAGAAGCAGAGAGAGGTGGATAACGCTAAAGGAGAGGTTTCAGAGGGTTTAATGGATATTTATGATACTTTTTTATGGGTTGTGAAATGTGGACATTTTTGGGATGTGTTGTAAATGTTGACTGCAGCTGCAAAAGAGAAACTTACCCAGTGTATAATACTCAATATTTAGATTTTCAGTTCTCCATTAAAGCTTTATCTAACCTCTAAATGACTTTCTGTCAACGTGTTATAGTCTAAAGTTTTTTTTAGCCAAAGCTTCTTCCAGAGAGTTCACCGCTGTCATTCATCATCCCTCTGATATACAGCATCACAGTCACAAGTTAGACTGGTGAACATGAGTGTGTTGCATCACGTGGTCATATCATAATCACCGCAGAACACACTGTGGTATTTAATCATTCAGATAGTTTCAGTTTCTAATGAAGCTCAGCTCACCAGTCTGCCTCACTTCTATCGTACTGGAGCGCAAACTAACACAGATGAATCTTTCAAAACTTCTGCAGACACAACTTTTCGCTTGGCGTGACATCACGACGAACACAGACATCCTTTTCTCTTCAAAATGATTTTTTATTCAAACATTTTTACAGCACCACAGGCACCATGGAATTATTTGCAAATGTCAGTGATAATTACACTGACAAACAGCAGATCACACTGATTACCCCTTTGAATAAATTAGCTCATAAATTATGCATAAAATCCAACACAAATACTGTTGTAAATGAACACACACATGAATACACACATAAATAAATAAGTAAATAAATAGATAAATAAATAAAATAAATATGATAATGTTATGTTGAGTAAATATAACTTTTAAAATCCACCTCTGCCAGCCTGTAGTGACACAATCAACACACAGCAGCTACAGCACATTCATACAAATGCACTGGCTTCAGCACTGCAGTACAACAAAAGGTACTGACGTTAAGGTGAGTACATAGTACATAACATTATGGAGCCATAGACATATCTATGGTGGGTCATTACATCACAGTGAGCACTGTTGGTCAGTGCTGCACCTGATGTATCTGGGTTTACATCCAAACTTTAAATGACTTTCTAAAGGTTTGGGTGTAAAGTCCACAGTAACAGTTGCATTGACAGTTTAGTGCAGTGTATATCGTCAGACATTAAACAGCGTAGGTGAGATCAGGTGAGGCAGCAGGCTGTAGGCCTCACAGCGGAGTCGCTGTGTACATTCATATCTTCACCTGTCGCCCTCAGTCACCTCCTCACAAGGCAAACACACCAAAGAAGGTCTTCCCCGGCTCGTCCTCCAGGCTCTGCAGCATCCTCATTGGCATCTCCGTCTTGAGTCTGTCCCCCTTCCTCAGGTTGAACACAGCTCCCATGTACACGGCGGAGAACCAGTGCCCGTCCTCGTCAGGATTGCTGTCAGCTGTCTTCTGGCAGACGGTGCGGATGGAGTGCAGGATGGTCTGGTAGGACTTCTGGCCGTCGTCGTTCCCGTACGATTTGGACCAGCGCTTCACAGTGTGGCTCAGGTGGACCAAGGGCTGTGAGATGATGTCATCGGCGTCACTGCAGTTGACCCGGAAAGAAGCTTGGCTGTAGACGAAGTAGAGGCCATGTTGAGGAATCACAATTTCATTGTCTTCGAGCCGCAGCCCTCCTTGAGAGTGGGACTGGTCCACCTGACTCCTCCATTCCACTGAGGTCGTCCTCTCAGGGTTGTATTCTCCTGATGAAGAGTATAAAGAGACGGTTAGGGTGAAACTAGAACTGACTGTCAGGGCAAAGGTTTAAACATTTTCCAACAAGAACAGAGAGGAGTCCATATAATAATGCCTTATTCCAGGACTCCATGGAAGAGAATATCTTATCTCAACGGCTCTTTCCTGGCTAAATACGAGGGGATGCCGATGTTTATTATGCATCCCAAGTAATTTCTGATTAATCACAGAGAAATTAAACCATGTCCCATTTTGCTTTAAAGCCTACACCCATGGCACCCATCTAAAGGACCAGAGTTGCTTTAACAGGACCTAAAACCTTCAAAACAATCCCTAGAATTTCTTCAAGAACCAAATGAACATGCTCAAGAAGCACTGGAGTGCCCAGCAAGCCCTTGAACTTCTACAGATAAAAAAAAACCCTGAATTCTTCAAAGTGCTGATTAATCCCTCAAGACCTTCCTGAAGGAGGCAAAGAGCTTGATCGAGAACCCCCCAGAATTTCTTTCAGGTACCCGTAACTCTAACCCTAACGCCTCAAAGACCCATGGTCTCACAACAACTGGACTGACACAACCAAGAGTTTAGAGTCTACACAGAGCCAGTCCAAAATATTTTATTGTCCCTGTTATATGCAGGAAACAGCCACAGGTATTGTTTGATACTGAAATCATTGCTTTTTGTTTACCTTCTAGATGAATGGCCGCTCTGACGTTTGAAATTTGCCTCAAGGTGTGACGGAGATCTGGAGAGAAGAGAAGACAGAGGTTAATAAAATGAGGTAAACCACAACTTATCACAATTTAGAAGCATCTCAACACTGATTTAAAAAAGAGGAAACTCTCTGGACAGCTCATTATCAGTTATTAGATGCTACACGGCTGTTACTATCAACTCATTGATATATTATTTATTTATATTACTCATATTTAAGAGAATTAAGGGAACAGTTCTCACCGAAATTTTCTTCATCTTGTCCTGGGCCCTGTTTCAGGAAGACAAGGATAGAGAAAGTGTTATTAAAGAAAGGTGCAGGTGAGATGGACCACTTGCTGTGAGAAGCATCCGGCCCGTCAGTAATTCAGAGACTAATTTCAGACTTGTGTTCCCACCTTGGTTTGCCTGTTGTAGACGAGGACAGCAGCAGCAGCAGAGGCGAGGCAGAGTGTGAACACCAGCAGGGCTGTGGTTAGCTTCGAGCCGGGTCTGACTGGCGTTGTTTGTTTCCTGGCGTCTGCGTCGACAGCGGCATCCAGCATTACTTTGCATTCACCTTCCATCGTTTCAAATGAGTTCCTTCTGTCAACTTCAAGTCAAGCTCAGGCGCCTTTCTGGAGAGCTTCCTTTCTTCTTCTACTGTTGCTCTGGTTTTGTGACTGACACTCAGAGTTTGGCTCTTTTTAAAAACAGTTACCTCTGGGGAAACTCCAGTGATGTCACTCACTGTGAGTGAGTGGAGATTTGATGAGGAAGAGAGAGCCAGGGCAGGGGAGGATCTTACACACCACACACTCCTACACGCAGGGCATCTATATGACTGTGTTATCCCATTAGCTTATTCACACCTGTAGAAACCCCTTTTACAACTACACACACACACACACACACACACACACAGAAGTCTACAGATACTCTCACACAGATGAGGATACACACGTGTTCTTAAACGTGCTGCCGTGCAGCCACATACCACTCACAGACCCTACACAAACACCACCAAACTCAGCCAGACGACCTTTTCACAGTAAAAACGCACATTTCAGCCGGTCAGACCGCGTCAGGTGTGTGTTTGCGTATGTTGTGGTGTCATGTCCGTCTCTATGTGGGTCAAACATATGGAAACTGTGTTAGAGTGTGGGGTAACAAGCCGCAGACACATCATTCACTTATTCATCAAAGCATCTGCCGTGTTTGCCAGTGTTGCTATAAACTTGTCACAGTTTTAGCAGAGGATGTTACACTATGTACTACGGCCTGAATTAAAATGACCTGCAGCTGATGCGTCACTGATAATATCTGCAGCGCACTGTGTCACTTCCCTTTATGTTTAAAAACAGACAGATGGAACGCAGAGCCTCGTAGTTCTGCTTTAGCTGGTTATTAATGTGTCGAAATAGAAATACAGAACAATGTCAAAAAAGAAAAAGAAAGAAAAAGTGATGTAGTTGGGAGGTGGTGGGGGTCGATACAGCAGAGCATCATGGTATTTTTATGTGGCAATACTACTACTAGAATCCATCCATCCATTTTCATCCAGTCATCAGGGGTCAGGCTGAGCAAAGCCCCCCAGACGTCCCTCTCCCCTGCAACACTCTCCAGCTCCTCCTCCGAGGTGTTCCCAGACCAGATGAGATATATAATCCCTCCAGTGTGTTCTGGGTCTGCCCCGGGGCCTCCTACCAGCTGGACGTGCCCAGAACACCTCTAACAGGAGGCGCCCAGGAGGATCCTGATCAGATGTTGAACCACCTCAACATGAAGGAGCAGCGGCTCTACTCCGAGCTCCCTCCAGATGTCTGACTCCTCCCCCTATCTCTAAGGCTGAGCCCAGACACCCTACAGAGGAAACTCATTTCAGACTACAAGAATTTTATAATTAATTTCTTTTTCAGTCCACTAGATAAATTTCGCCGCAAAAAAGTATTGAGTGAGATGAACAGACGGGAAACTAGATAAAACAGACAAAGTTTTCCTTCGGGGACAAAATTTACAGTTAACATAAAAAGTAATGAAAAATTAAATATGGACTGAAAAGGTCTCTCAAACCTTTCCTGAGATACGGAGGCCCTTTTTGGATTGTTTTGATTTGCTAACCTTCGAAGAAGAAGAAAGAAGGATTTTTTGTTGTTGTTTTGCTATGGGTTTCTATTTTCTTCCTTCCCTCCTTTCTTTGGGAATCACAGATTCTGATTTCAGTTTGTCAACATATAACAGTGTTTCCTTACAGTCGGGGGAGGAATGGTTGAATTGAAGTCCGTTTTTTATTTTTTTTTGTAGGCTCAAGACTTTAAAAAGTCAATAAAACATTCATTCATCCATTTTCTGTAACCGCTTGTCTTATTAGCGGTGGCGGTGGTGTGTATGACAAAACCATCTCACCACAACATTCTCACCTGAAAGGGATAGTTTGGATTTTTTTTTTTTTTTACATATAGTGGACTTCTGTCGGCACGCCCCCAGTTTGGAGAAGCAGGTTGGAGTCTGACGACGTGGAAGCGACACAATGTACTGCTGTGGACGAGCGTCATCAACAACACATGTTGTAGTTACCAAAAAAAGTCCAACCCCAAATCGAAAGGTGTTCGCTGTATCAAGAGTGTTTTCACCACTTCACCCCTGTCAGACAGCACGTTTCAACGGGGAAGCCGTCAGCGCTTTCAGTTCCCCATCCATGCTCTCATCAACACCACCAGACTCCATTGAGAAAAACATGAATTCGGCTCACTGTACACAGGAGCTGCCGGTGTACCACTGCCTAGTGCCACTGTTAGTTAGTTTGTGTATGTGTGTGACGTTGATGAATCCAGACTGACTCTTTAAAACACCAAAGTGACACCATAACACAAACTGACTAACTGATGGAGGCAGCTGTACACCAGCAGCTCCTGTGTTCACTGATATTGATTTTAACCCTGTAAGACCCAGATATAGAAAAAAATGAGCAAATTTTTTTTGACCTCTCAGATATTGTTTTAGGAGGCCTCTGATGTAGAAATCAAAGCGTTTTCAAATTTTTTACATTTTAGTAAGTTTTGGGGGAAATGTTGTAAATTTGCAATGTTGGGCACAGTTGGGAGCAGAACTTCTGTGTTTGTACTCACTTTGTCTGAACAGATATACAGAACATTTAAGTATTCATTTGCAGGGTTGATTGCTTACTTAGCCCCATAACAGTATATATCATGAGTAATAATCACACAACAATTATAGTTTTATGAATAAGCATTTATTAATAAAAATATTGGAAAAAAATATATTTACAAAACTTTTTCCTCCGTCACTTTCAATGTGGTTTACTACATTCAAACAATACTGTCTGGCTGGTCTATTATGCTCTCTGCTTATCATACTAAAAGGAACACATGCATCCCCCCAGAGCACTTACAGGTTCACATTCAAGACCATTCGCACCTGTCCCTGAACAATGCAACAGGCATCCCCCCAACAAATCCAGAACATTCAGAACCTGTTTTTCTATCTCCTAATGCTACA
>NC_065527.1:1431621-1434805 GCF_006386435.1 Epinephelus moara
AATTATCTAAGTGCCATTTTTAGACCAACACTGTGATTAAAGCTTCTTATCGTCTGTGAATTTCACTGTACACATCACTCCACTGTGTAACCAACACAACACTGGATACAGTCGACATATTAACTGCTCTCTCATGTCGGCCAGCCGCATCTGTTCTGTGGAAATGAGTTAAACTGATGCATGCACTGATAAGAGTGATGTAACTTCATTCAGCTACTGACTGACTGCAGAACATCAGGCCCTGTGTGAACATTTATACATGACAAATAAACATGAATCTGGCTGTCAGTTAAAGCAAGTGTTTGCCAATCACCTGGGTGTATCTTGGATAGATGACAAGTTTCAGTTAATCTACATATTGCTGCTCTAGTTATGAAGCTTAAAGTGACGACTGGCTTTTATTTCAGAAATAAATCTTGTTTTACTTTCAGTGCTGAGAAAAAACTTGTGGAAGCAACTTTTCTGTCTGTGATTGATTATGGTGACACATTGTATATACACGCAACCGCCTCTGTTTCACGTTGCCTTGGTTCACAGCACTGGTATATTTTTATCTTATCTCACTATATAATGACTAAAACTCTGTGTGTGTGTGTCTGTTCCACGTTTTTCTCCTCACTGACTTGGTCAATCCATGTGAAATTTGGCACAGTGGTAGAGGGTCATGGGAGGATGCCAATGAAGCAATATTACATCAATTGGCCAAAGGGGGGCGCTATAGCAACCCATTGAAATGTCAAACTTTGAATGGGCATATCTCATGCCCCGTATGTCGTAGAGACATGAAACTTTGCACAGAGATGCCTCTCCTCATGAGGAACACATTTGTCTCATTATGTATGTAATATACAAATAAAGTTTGATTGATTGATTGAAAATATCTAAAATCAAAAACACTTATAACCACTGATGAATTTAAGGGCATCATAAAGAACATGGTGACAGAGACATGTGTTTGTTGAGAGGCTGCTGTGTTTGAATAGTTGTTATTTTATTGTGGATTTTTGTATTGTATGTTGTATTGGTTGCATTTTGAATGTGTTCTGATCTGCTGCTACCTCGGCCAGGTCTCTCTTGTGAAAGTGATTTTCAGTCTCAGTGGGACTTCCTGGTTAAATAAATAAATAAAAAAATAAAAACAGAAAATCCGATACCTGCAGATTTCACACTTGATCTTTTTGACAAGCTGTTATGTTGCACGCATGTGAAGTGTGGGGGTTGAAAGAATAGATGTATTGAAAAAACTAGATCTGAAATTCCTAAAATACAAATTAAAAGTTAAAATGACTTCCAACAATCTGCTCTATGGGGAGTTAGGAGGCTCTTCACTCTGTACTGCAGTTAAAAAGAGAATTATTGGTGGCAGGGGGCGGCTGATAGAGGGTAAAGAAACTAAACGCAGTCGTACAAATATTTGCTCAGCCTGCACATTAAGGGCGTATATGTGTCACCGTGAGTGCTGCAGGTTACAGATACCGGATGGATGTGGCTCGTCTCACCTCTGGCTCACACAACATCAGGTGGTTAAAAACAAACTGTTGAACAGAGGCTAAAAGATCAGTTTGTACAACAGTGGCAAAGTGAGCTCAGCACTTTGACATCATGTGATATATATGTCGAAATTAAACATGAATTGAAACTGGAGAAGAATCTGTTGCATGACAACAGAAAGTACAGACAGGCTGTTTGTAGATTCATAATAACAGCAAAATCCCTGAAGTCAGTGGAAGATGAGACGATCGTGAGTCAAATACATGAAGTGAAATAAAAAAAACTGTCTGATACCTGGAGCTAAAAAAATCTGCATGGTCATTCAGGTTAAGGCGGTCTCCATGACAACATGACAGAGAACTATCAGCAACGACTCACAGTGAGTAAGAATGAACGCGGACGTTTCATGTCTATTAAGAGACGGGAGTGTGTGTGTGTGTGTGTGTGTGTGTGTGTGTGTGGGAGAGTTAGTCAGAGACCGACTCAGATCAGTGAACATCAGAACCAGCTTGGATTTGTTGCCGTGGATCTCAGCTCAGGAGACGAGGTGAATGGTCGAGGAAAGACTGAATAAAAAAAGAAAAGCAGGCTGAAAAAATGTGGATGTGTAAAATCGCTGCGTCTTCGTCGTCTCTGGTGACCCACAGCCTGGAAAGAGGAACATCCTCCTACGTTTGCTGCCATGACAGTAACCTGCAAACATGACACCTCATATCAGACACTGATCTGTCATCGTCATGTAAGAGTTACATATAATTAATATATAAACATTTAAGCTTCTTCAGATGAACTCTGCTGTCAGACACATGAAATGAAAACAGATTTGACTTCACTCTGTAAATATATCCTCAAAGATGTGCGATCACGTCTGTATCTCTTCTTGGTTTCATACAGATAACAAATGATAATCTCGTGGCAGAAATCCCAGACCTGCATCACCTTTAAGGTCAAATTGTCGCGCCCTAGCTCCAGGCCCATCCGCCGCCATCTTTATTTCACAGGACTCCACTCTGATGTTTTTGTCCTCCCTTGCAACAAACCTGAAAACCAAACCTTGGTACGGATCATTTGGAAGGACAGGTGCTGATTTAATCACGCACATTTTATTGTCTCATTTTCATGTGTAGCAACAATAAATTCCAGGTTGCACAAACCAGCAGCAGCTGTCAGATTAAGGAGGCCTTGTGGTTGTTTGTGACTCCATCGTGGAGGATCAGACTTTTCATTCTTTACAGTAACTACGAACTCTTTACAGCCACATTTTGTGTCTACAGAAGGCGAGTCTTCTTTCATGAGCTAAATATATTTTAGGTGGAGTGCTGAATGAGATCACTGATGGTTTATGAGATAAGATGAGCCTGTGTTGTTCGAAATATATCTTAACTTGAAGATTACAGAGGATTTAAACAACACAGATATATCAGCTAAACCCACTTTATCTGGAGATTAAAACTTACACTGTTTACAACAGTGGTGATGAAAATGAAGACACTCACACACACTGTCCCAAAAAGAGCAAATATCCAGTGAGCCAAAATGCCTTGTTGATGCCAGAGGTCAGAGGAGAATGGCCAGACTGGTTCAAGATGATAGAAAGGCAACAGGAAGTCAAATAAGCACTGGTTTCAACCAAGGTGTGCAGAAGACCATCTCTGAAGCAACAACACCTTGTCCAACCTTGAAGCAGATGGGC